>NC_088354.1:17440000-17550000 GCF_036884655.1 Musa acuminata AAA Group
CTAGTTGGCCTGTAATTGGGTTGGCCCAATCCAAGCCCAATTATGTACTAACTATGAATCCTAAGACATATTCTAAGCTAAATAAAGTCCATAAGTCTAATCTTCCAGCGAACTTCCGGTGATCTTCCGGCGAACTCTCAGCAATGTTTTGGTGGACTCCCGGCAAGCTCCTGGACTTCACGAAGATCTTCTTGGTGAGTTCCGATGAGCTTCTCTGGCAAGCTCAGAGACTTCTCGGCTGGTTCCTCCAGAACTTTTGATGAACGTCCGAACTTCCGACGAACTCTCAAACTCCCAACGTGATTGCGTCCTTGACTTCGGGACTTCATTTTGCTTCATGCCTTGCTATCGTAGTTAATCCTGTACATGTAAAATAAACTTCGATCTAGACAATTAATACTAAGCATTAATCAAATTGTCTAGCATGTCATTGGTCTCTCGATGCTTCATCTGATTCTTCGGTGCATCATCCTCTCTTGTAGCCTATTGCTCAATTGGCTAGTTGACTCTACAACTCCAATATCCTTGGTGCAATATTCGCTCTTCTTGGCCTGATGTCCAAATCCACATCCCGAAGCCTTCTGTCGATACGTCGACCGATCCTCCGGTCCGACGTCCAATCTTCTGACATGTTCCACTAGCCCAACATGATTCTTCCTGCTTTAATTGTCTCATCCTGATCAAAGCATCTTGTGTTACTCAAAACGTAGATTAAAATATAAATATTTATCGATTAGTTTCATCATCAAAATCCAAGATTCAACAGGTGGTACCGTCAATACACTAGAAACTGAAGATAAGATACTTTTTGACTCCAATTTTAAAGCTATTGGGGCCTATAAATACCCCACCCTTTTCTGCATAAAAAGGATAATAAAATGATATTTAAGTGTGGAAAAATCTTTAAGTATTGGGGTGTAAAAAGTATTATAAAAGTGCAAGAGTCATCCTCTTCTTTTTCTTTAGCTTTGTAATCATCCAAGAAGAGGTGTGAGGCTTGTAAGGGTTATCTCCTAAACCTGTGAAAAGAAAAAAGCATTGTAAAGAGGTAGTTGGTTTTTGCCTATGAAAAAGACCATTAGTGGTCGTCGATGACCTCGACGGAGGAGGAATCGAAAGTAGATATAGATCACAATGACCGAACCACTATAAAATTCCGGTGTGTTCTTTCTTTACTACTTATTCTCTTTACTGCCTTTTGCTTTACTTTATTGCAAACTGTCCAATTCTCTCTTCTATAATTACTTATAAGTTTATTCAAGTCAAACATATTCTCAAAATGATTTTTTATAGAACTAAGAGTTTCATTGTACAAAGTTTTTTGAAATCCAAGAGAGATGATGTTTGCTAGCAACTAAGAGGTCACTCAATCACACGTCCACCCATATTCAATGAGACAGATTACACCTACTGGAAAACTAGAATGAGGATTTTTCTAATTTTTATGGATTTTGAGTTATAGAACATTATGAAAAATGATTTTCAAAAGTCTTCTCTTCCAATGAATGATTGGAATGAGTTAGAGAAGAAAACTTTTATTTTAAATGCCAAGGCTATGAATATCTTATTTTGCGCTTTAGATTAAAATGAGTTTAATTGAGTGTCTATTTGTGAAACAACTTTCAATATTTGGCATACACTTGAAATCACTCATGTGGGTACTAGTAGAGTAAAGGAGTCTAAAATTAATATTTTAGTCCATATTTATGAATTATTTTGAATGAAACCAAGTGAGACCATTGGAGACATATACACCCGATTTACGGATGTTGTCAATGGTCTAAAAGGACTTGATAAAAGTTTTTCTAATTTTAAACTTGTTAATAAAATATTAAGTTAGGATCCTAAAGTAAAGGCAATTCAAGCAGCTAAAGACTTGAACAACTTTTCGCTTGAAGAACTTATTGGATCTTTGATGACCTACGAAATGACTTGCAATGCTCATAAAGAGCTTGAGAACAACCTTCCAAAAATATGAAGGATATGATACTAAGAACTCATAAAGACCACTTGAAAGAAAATTCAAGTGGTGAGGACTATGATGATGACTTGGCATTCTTGACAAGAAAGTTCAAAAAATTAATAAAAAAATAAATCTAAAAATGACGCTAAAAATAAAATTGAACTAAAAAAGGAACAAGTTATATGCTATGAATGCAAGAAGCCGGGACATTTCAAAAGCGAATGTTCCCATGTGAAGAAGAAACAATCAAAAAAGAAGAAGACGCTCAAAGTAACATGGGATGACTTGAGCGATTCCGAAGACGAAGAACAAAGCAACAAGGAAGTCGCCAACTACACACTAATGGCTATCAAAGATGAGGTAAGTAGTTCATTAAATGTAAATTTATCTTTCAATAAAAGGGAGCATGCCCTTTTAAATACTGAATTTGAAAAACTTAAGCATGATAGTCCTTCATTGCCTCCATGCACTAAGTGTGAACACTTAGAGGCAATTGAGAAGGAAAACTTGCTACTTAAAAAAACTCTAGAAAAATTTAAGATTAATAGCAAGTCCTTGAACATGATCCTTGCCAACAAGGGTCACGTTCATAGAAGAGACGGAATCGGATTTGTGAGTAGCTCTCACCAAAATCCTATCACCTTTGTTAAAGGTCTTATATTGCATGTATCTCCTCGCATCAAATGCAACTTTTGTTGCAAACTCAGACATGTTGTTTATAAATGTCTGTTTAAGAGATATAGTTCACACAAATTGATTTGGGTTCCTAAAGGAATCGTAAAAATCTCCATGCAAAATAATAAGTTGAGTAGATCGATTTTTGAGGCACCTAAGGTCAAATGGTTACCTAAAAATCACCCTTCTTTGTAGAAATATTTACTATCACAAGCTAGGAGCAAAAATAATATTTTGATAGTGGATGTTCAAGGCTTATTACCGGAGATCCAAAATACCCCGTAAAGCTCTCTAGCCAAAACAATAAAGAAAAGATCATTAGAATTAGAATTATCGATTGCAAAATGATTGAAGATGCTTCATATTCAATGAAATCATGCTTGATGACTTTATGATGCAATGATTATTTGAAATCTTATGTTATAAACATTTGATCTTGATTTCTTGATATTTGAAACTTGAGAATTCTTATGAGTGACTTCCTCTTTTATATTTTCCATATTTCATGACCTTTGAAAATTCAATCTTCTTTTTCGAGATCGTTTACTTTTATTCCTTATCTTTGCAATTCACAAAACAAAAGATCTGATTCATGGATCATCGGTATGTTTAAACTAATCATTTCTATAAGTATTCTTACGAATGTCAAAACTTTGAAATAAGTTGATATGATATTTATGCAAATAAGCATTTGCACACATTATGACTATGATCTTACTTGTCTCAAATAAAAAGGAGGCAAGAATACTTGCTTGTTGTATCTCAAAACAGAAGTAATAATGCTAGACAAAGAAAATAGGAAAAATAGTGCACCGACGATGGCACCGTTGGACTAGTGATAGCATTGTCAGTAAGCACTAGTTGTAGGCGATGGCATCGCCCAGCTAGCGGTAGCATCGCCAACAACTCTGCCTACATAAACCCTTTTAGGGTCGGCAGTAGAACCTTCCCCAAGCCTTCCTACACCACTTCTCCACACCTCTAAACCCTTCTCCACCTCACATTCTTCTTGCTCTTCCTCTAGAAACCCAAGAAAACCCTTCTCTTCTATAAATCTAAGGATCGATCTCAACTTTTCAAGGGATCACTACAAAGGTAATCCTCAAAACTTTTTTCTCAATCCATTTATAAGATCTTGCTTCTTACTTGTAGTTCTCTTATGTTAGGATCAAGAGCACTAAGAGGGGGGGGGGGGGGTGAATTAGTGTAGCGGAAATCTTTCGACGATAAAAACGTTCGAACGATAAAAACGATTTCGGTGTGAAAGCCGATTCTAAGATTACTTTAACTTAAGATCAAGAGAGATGACGTTAAAGTCAATCTATGAAGGCAGTTTGCAGTTATAATGAAAACCAGCATACGAGCGCAAACTGAAATATGACGTTCGTATGAAGAAACTGATTTACGTCTAAATGCTGATTCGTAAATCACTTGATTAGGCGAGATGCAGCTTAAGCAAGGATATTAAGGTAGTTTGCAGTTAAGATATAAATCAAAACGTAAACGCAAACTGAAATATGATGATCGTACGAAAAAACATATTTACGTCTAAACGTTGATTCGGAAAGTGCAAAGCTGAAACCCGATCGTATATGCGTAGAAAGCAGTAAGCTTTAGAGGAGGTTTGCAGTAAAGATAAAATGCTCAAAGTAAATGCAAACTGAGATTTATAGTGGTTCGGTCAATCTTGACCTACTCCACTTTTGGCTTCCTCCACCGACGAGGCCACAGACGTCAACTAGAGGCCTTCCTTCAATAGGCGAAGGCCAACCACCCTTTTACAGTTTCACTCCTTTTGACGGGCTTAGGAGACAACCCTTACAAATTTTCTCTCCTCTCTTTAAAGCTCAGAACTTGGAAGAAAAGAGGGAGAAGAACTTTTGGCCTTTACAACAATTTTGAGCTCTAAAAATCACAGAACAAGATCAAGATTTCAGTGTTAGTTCATTGCCCTTTCAGTGTTGAATGGGTGGGGTATTTATAGGCCCCAACCCAGTTCAAATTTGGAGCTCAAGACTGTCAATTCCCGGAATTCTGGGATCAGGCGGTTGCACCTCCTGACTGGAGCGGTTGCACCGCTTAGCAGAGCTCGAAGACTGAGCCTCTAGGCGATGCCACCTCCTATCAGGGGCGGTTGCACCTCCTGCCAGAGCTCGAAGACCGAGCTCAGGCGATGCAACCTCCAGACTGAGGCGGTTGCACCGCTCAGCCAGTGCTCGGAGACCGAGCCCAGGCGGTGCCACCTCCTGTCAGGGGAGGTTGCACCGCCCAGTCTCGCTCAGAGACTGAGCCCAAGCGGTGCCACCTCCTGGCTAGGGTGGTTGCACCACCCAGTCTCGCTCGGAGACTTAGCCCAAGCGGTGCTACCTCTTGGCTTGGGCGGTTGCACCTCCCGCCAAAAATCAGGGTCCGAATGGGTTGATCCATTCGGCCCAATTTGGGTTTTTCAGGGGCCCAATTGCCCCAAGATTAAGTTAATGGGATCATCTCCCATTTCCAACTTAATCATTGTGCTAACTACGATTTTTCCTAAGACATTTACTGTAACTTGCTCCGGTGCGTCAATCGCTTCTTCCGGCGAGCTTCCGGCGAACTTCCGTCGATCATCCGATGAACCCTCGGTGATGCTCCTACGGACTTCCGGCAAACTCCTGGACTTGCGACGATCCACTTAGCGAGTTTCGACGAGCTTCTTTGGCAAGCTCATGGACTTCTCGGATTTGTTCCCGCAGAACCTCCGACGACTGTCCGAACTTCCGTCGAACTCTTGAACTCCCAACGTGATCAGTGTCTTGACTCCAGCGCAACTCTTGCTGCATGTCTTTCTTCTATCGTAGTTAATCCTGCACACTTAAAACAAAACTTCGATCGAGACAATTAATCCTAAGCAATTAACCAAGTTGTCCGGCATGTCATTGGTCCCTCGACGCTTCTTCCGATCTTTCGGCGCATCGTCCTCTCCTGTAGCCTATTGCCCAATCGGCCAGTTGACTCCGCTGTTGAATCTCGTATTTTGATGATGAAACCACTTGATATGTGTTTATAATTTAAACTGCATTTTGAGTGATGCAGGTCTACTCGATCAGGATTAGACAGTTAACGCAGGAGGAATTGACGTTGCGCCGGAGGAGATCACATCAAGATATTGGACGGCAGAAGGCTTCGGACGTCAGGCATCGGGCCAAGGAGAGCGAAACTGCGCCAAGGATATCGGGGTTGCGGAGGTCAACCGCCGATTGGGCAATAAGCCGTAAGAGAGGACAATGCACCGAAGAATCGGACGAAGCACCAACCAATGACGTGCCGGGCAACAGAATGTCAATTCGCGTTGTAATAATTGTCTAGATCGGAGTAGAGTTTTAGCTTGTGTGTGTAGGATTAACTACGATAACGACGAAGATATAAAGCAAAACAAAGTGTTAGAGTCAAGCACGAAGGATTCATTGCGAGTTTGAGAGTTCGACAGAAGTCCGAAAGTTCGTCGGGAATGCTGTCGGAACTAGCCGAGAATGAGTAGGGAGCTTGCCGAAGGGTTTTTCGGAAGCTCGCCGGAAGGTTCGTTGGAAGTTCGCGGAGCTCGCCGAGAAAGATCGGAGCTTGCCGAAGAAGCTCGTTGGAGCTCGTCAAGAACAAATCGTGAAGTCTAGGAGCTTGCCGAGAGTCCGCAGAATGGTTTCCGAGAGTTTATCGGAAAATCGTCGGAAGTTCGACGGAAGCTCGCCGGAAGAAGTCTTGACTTACGGACTTTGTAATAGCTTAGAAAATGTATTTAAATTCGTAGTTAGCATGTTACTTAGGGTTAGGATTAGGTGTTAATCCTATAAACCAAGTAGGGGCCAATTGGGCTCTAGTTCGGACTGGTTTGGGCCAATTTTGGAGCCCAACCAGTGAGCTGAAATAGTGTAGGCGGTGGCACCGCCTAGCACCCGAGAGCCAGGCGGTGGCATCGCCTGGGCTGGGCGGTGGCACCGTCCAGCACCCGAGAGCTGGGCGGTGGCACCGCTTGGCTGGGCGGTGGCACCGCCAGCATCGGGAACCAAAGAGAATTCAAATTTTGGAGCCCAAATTTGAATCCTCTTTAGGCCTATAAATACCCCTCAAATCTCAGCTGAGAATACAACCTTTGGAAAAGCAATAGTTTGAGTTAGAGCCTTAGAATAGTCTTTGCAAGCCTTGTTTTTCATATTGCTTAAGTGTTCACCTCCTCCCATCTTGTTGAAAAGAATTGTAAGAGTGTGAACTACTTGTAAAGGTTGTAAGAGGGGTATTAGTCCTTCCCCTACAAGAAATTTGCTAGTGAAAGTTGGAAGCCTCTTCGAAGAAGGCTTCGCAAGTGGATGTAGGTCATTTTGACCGAACCACTTTAAAAACTGCTGCGTTATCTGGTTTGCATCCTACTCTTGCCATTTACATACTGCAAACTTCTCTACTTAGTTACTATGCTTCCATACGTTTCTAAGTTATCAAGTTTCTAAAATCGGTTTCCATTGATATTGTTTTTCATCGTACGAAAGATTTATCAAAACTGAAGTTTTAATCCGCTGCACTAATTCACCCCCCCCTCTTAGTGCCACTCCGATCCTAATAATTGGTATCAGAGCCCGGTATTTCTCATTTCGGATTTACACCCGAGAGAAATGGCTCTTCATGGCTTTCAAGAGGGCTTATCGGTTTTTCGTCCACCGTTGTTTAACGGATTAGACTACACTTATTGGAAAACTCGAATGAGAGTTTTCTTGAATTCTATGAATTTGGATTTATGGAATATCATTGAAAACAGTTTTCAACTTCCCTCTAAACCGATGAACGAATGGTCGGATTTGGAGAAGAAGTATTTTTCTTTAAACGCAAAGGCTATGAATGCCTTATTTTGTGTTTTGGACAAAACTGAGTTCAATCGGATTTCAACATGCGAAACGGTTTTTGATATTTGGCGAACACTTGAAATCACGCACGAGGGAACTAATAGAGTCAAAGACTCGAAAGTTAATATTTTATTGCATGATTTTGAACTTTTTCGAATGCAACCAAGCGAGACTATAGGCGACATGTACACCCGTTTCACGGATGTCGTCAATAATCTAAGTGTTCTTGGTAAATCTTTTTTGAATTTTGATCTCATGAGCAAGATCTTAAGATCCCTTCCAAAAAGGTGGGATCCTAAAATAACCGCAATACAAGAAACAAAAGATTTAAATATTTTTCCACTTGAAGAACTAATTGGTTCATTGATGACATATGAAATGGTTCACAATACATATGATAAACATGATGAACAAAATTACCTTCCAAAGAACAGGAAGGATTTGGAACTCCGGACAAATGAATACCACTTGAGCGATGACTCAAGTGATGAGGACAATGTTGAACTTGAACTTCGAACACTAAATCTTAATAAGTTTATTAAACAAAAATCTAAAATAAACAATGAACTTGAACGGAGGAAGAGGCCAAAGAAGAGGAAGGCAACCAAGGATGAATCAAAAACTTCCAAAGGCGAAACGGCGAATTGGGTTTTGATGGGCTTTGACTACAAGGTGAGTAACTCAACTCTGTTGAATTATTTTGAAATTACTTAAAGCCCTTCATGAGTGCTTAATTTAGATAGTAGGAATAGGAAATAAAAAAATTGTTTTTCAAAAATCATATCATGTTTTTCTTTGTAGCATCTTTGAAAAATAAAAAAATTTGATCATGAAAAGTATATTGCAAAAGTTTCATGCATGTTATGTTTTGAAATATTGAATGATGCAATATTAGGGATGATAATATGATATGTGATAATGCTTAGGATTAATCCATACATATGTATACGTCATGAATGAGTTTTTGAAGTAAATGTTGATTTGAACCTCTCATTTTAGATTAATATGCTTTTGGTCTAATCGTTTTTATGATGAATTAAGATGACATTCTCATGACATATTAAGATGACATAGTGCATGTACATCTATGTATGAATTTCTTGATAATCTTTTGATGATAGACGTGATATCATGATGTGTTTGGTCTTAACGGCTTCATGACGAAACTTATGTTTCAATTTTAAATGATGATACTTGTTTTCATAAAAAGACTTGAATACCCTCACATGAAATCAATTGTATGAAATGGAAATAATTTTCTATCCTATTGAGATTAATGAATTTATTTTACCAATCTTGTGAATCTCATGAAAATAAACATGATGAATATTTTATAAATGAGTTGTCTTATAAGATTTTGCCTTTACGTCTTGAACTTTCATGCTTATATTGATTTGGCATATAAAGACTAAGGCATGCTTAGATGAAAAAGAATCACTTAAAAAATGCTTTTCCCATCTAATCGAGATTAATGATTTCATGATATTTTGTGAATCTCGAAATTGATTTTGATGACTTGATTATGAGTTTCAAGTTACCGATTTGATTTGAATAAGTTTTATTTAAATCATAATCTTGATCTTGCAAAATTAGAATCACAAATAATATCTTTTGGTATTCATGAATTGATATTCACAATATGAAAGTATTGGTATTCATGACTTGAATTTGATTGAAACATTGCATGCTTAAATTAATCATTCTCCTATGTTTCAAAAATTCTTTAAAAGCCTTATGAGATGACTGAAAATTAATTTGCTTTATGATGAATCACGAATCATGACTTGATCTATGATATTGATATATTGGTTGTATAATTCTTTTGCTCTATTAAAAGGATTTATTGAATGAATCATGTCCTTCTTGAATTTTCTTGATATCATGACATGATTTTGTAAGTTGGCTTGTATAATGATTAAAATCTTTTGGCCATTGATTTCTCCCTTCTTTTCGGTAATGACAAAGGGGGAGAAATATATGAATTGATACTATGAGTGCCATATTTGAATGATAAATATATGAATTAATGCTATAAGTGCCATATTTGAATTTGAATTATGTTAAGATATCAAAAGAAGCTTGCATCGAAATATATGGTAAATTGATAATCGAAATGCTATGATTGCCATATGCCATGTTAAGATATCAAGAACTTGCATTGTAATTTTACTTGCTGATATCTTGTCATGTGATGAAATGCTACGATTTGTTGCTAAAATGATGCATGCAATACTTATGCTTTTTATGTGATGTATTATATATGATGTGAATCATGATTAATATTGCCTTAATTTGAATTCAAGGTTTATCTCAATTATGAAATTTTTAAATAAGAATGATTACTCACCTTTGTCATGATTTAGAAATTGACATAAAGGGTCTTCCCTTCCTTTTGACAATGACTAAGTGGGAGATAGCTAGCTTGCACAATTTAAGAAGAAAGCAAAAATTGCACTTCTCAAAAGAGAAGAAATTGCTACCTTGAACATCACCGAGAATTGCTAGCTTGAAACATCAAGAAAATGCAAAAATGTGTTATCGTGCCTATCTCAAGAAAAGCAAATATGCCAACTTGCATATATTTGAATTTGCTAGCTTATAAAACTTGCATATTTCAAGAAGCAAGAGTTGCTTTCTTGAACATCTCTAAATTGCAAGCTTGCAAGTTCTAAAATGTTGTAAAATTGCTAGATTCCATGATGATAAAAATTTAATATTATGTTTTTCATGCAATGAGTTGAACCCATATAACAAACACTTGATTGTGGTACTTCTCCTTTTTGTTGATGACAAAAGGGGAGAAGTATGTTGATGACATGACATGTGATGCATAAGTTTATGCATATGTACATGATGATGTGTTGCAAGTATTCATGATGAATATTACAATGACTTGAATTCAGTTTGAATTCAAGGTTCTATCAATATGGCATATTGATAGGGGGAGTTTGTTTAAACTCCGGGAGTTAAGGTTAACTCCATCATCAAGTGGTTGTCATCATCAAAAAGGGGGAGATTGTTGAATCTCGTATTTTGATGATGAAACCACTTGATATATGTTTATAATTTAAACAGCATTTTGAGTGATGCAGGTCTACTCAATCAGGATTAGACAGTTAATGCAGGAGGAATTGACGTTGCGCCGGAGGAGATCACATCAAGATATTGGACGGCAGAAGGCTTCGGACATCGGGCATCGGGCCAAGGAGAGCGAAATTGCGCCAAGGATATCGGGGTTGCGGAGGTCAACCACCGATTGGGCAATAAGCCGCAAGAGAGGACGATGCACCGAAGAATCGGACGAAGCACCAACCAATGACGTGCCGGGCAACAGAATGTCAATTCGCGTTGTAATAATTATCTAGATCGGAGTAGAGTTTTAGCTTGTGTGTGCAGGATTAACTATGATAACGACGAAGACATAAAGCAAAACAAAGTGTTAGAGTCAAGAACGAAGGATTCATTGCGAGTTCGAGAGTTCGACAGAAGTCCGAAAGTTCGTCGGGAATGCTGCCGGAACTAACCGAGAATGAGTAGGGAGCTTGCCGAAGGGTTTTTCGGAAGCTCGCCGGAAGGTTCGTTGGAAGTTCGCGGAGCTCGCCGAGAAATATCGGAGCTTGCTGAAGAAGCTCGTTGGAACTCATTAAGATCAAATCGTGAAGTCTAGGAGCTTGCCGGGAGTCCGCAGAATGGTTTCCGAGAGTTTATCGGAAAACCGTCGGAAGTTCGACGGAAGCTCACCGGAAGAAGTCTTGACTTACGGACTTTGTAATAGCTTAGAAAATGTCTTTAAATTCATAGTTAGCACGTTACTTAGGGTTAGGATTAGGTGTTAATCCTATAAACCAAGTAGGGGCCAATTGGGCTCTAGTTCGGACTGGTTTGGGCCAATTTTGGAGCCCAACCAGTGAGCTGAAATAATATAGGCGGTGGCACCGCCTAGCACCCGAGAGCCAGGCGGTGGCACCGTCCAGCACCCGAGAGCTGGGCGGTGGCACCGCTTGGCTGGGCGGTGGCACCGCCAGCATCGGGAACCAAAGAGAATTCAAATTTTGGAGCCCAAATTTGAATCCTCTTTAGGCCTATAAATACCCCTCAAATCTCAGCTGAGAATACAACCTTTTGAAAAGCAATAGTTTGAGTTAGAGCCTTAGAATAGTCTTTGCAAGCCTTGTTTTTCATATTGCTTAAGTGTTCACCTCCTCCCATCTTGTTGAAAAGAATTGTAAGAGTGTGAACTACTTGTAAAGGTTGTAAGAGGGGTATTAGTCCTTCCCCTACAAGAAATTTGCTAGTGAAAGTTGGAAGCCTCTTCGAAGAAGGCTTCGAAAGTGGATGTAGGCCATTTTGACCGAACCACTTTAAAAACTACTGCGTTTTCTGGTTTGCATCCTACTCTTGCCATTTACATACTGCAAACTTCTCTACTTAGTTACTATGCTTCCATACGTTTCTAAGTTATCAAGTTTCTAAAATCGGTTTCCATTGATATTGCTTTTCATCGTACGAAAGATTTATCAAAACCGAAGTTTTAATCCGCTGCACTAATTCACCCCCCCCCCCTCTTAGTGCCACTCCGATCCTAACATCCGCAACTCCGATATCCTTGGCACAATACCCGCTCTTCTTGACTCGATGCCCGAGTCCATGGCCCGAAGCCTTCTGTCGATACGTCGACCGATCCACCGGCTCGACGTCCAATCTTCTGACATGTTCCTCCGGCATAACATGATTTTCCTGTTTTAATTGTCTCATCCTGATCGAAGCATCCAGCGTCACTTAAAACGCAGATTAAATCATAAACATATATCAAGTAGTTTCATCATCAAAATACGAGATTCAATAATCTCTCCCTTTTTGATGATGACAACCACTTGATGACGGAGTTAAACTTAACTCTTGGAGTTTAAACAAACTCCCCCTATCAATATGCTATATTGATATAACCTTGAATTCAAACTGAATTCAAGTCATTGCAATATTCATCATGAATACTTGCAACACGTCATCATGAACTTATGCATAAACTTATGCATAGCATGTCATGTCATCAACATACTTCTCCCCCTTTATCATCAATAAAAAGGAGAAGTACCACAATCAAGTGTTTGTGATATTGGTTCAACTCATTGCATGAAAAACATAATATCATGTTTTATCATCATGCAAGTTTGCTATTATCAAATATCAACATGTAAAATTGCGATGTAAGCTTTTGATATCATAACGCAAACATTTCAAGTGTTTATCAATTGTAGCATTTCATCACATGGTAAGATATCAACGCGTAAAATTACGATACAAGTTCTTGATATCTTAACGCATGATGCAAACATGGCATAATGCAAATTTGGCAATCATAGCATCAATTCATATATCTCTTGATGATGCAAGCATTGCAAATATGGCAATCATATCAATTCATATATCTCTTGATGATGCAAGCATGGCATAATCATAGCATTAGTGTTCATAGCATCAATTCATATATTTGTCCCCCTTTGTCATCAACAAAAAGGAGAACGATATAAGCAAATTTTAAGCATAAGTGCTTGTAATTATTCATGTCATAACTAGGTTCATATCATTTTCCAACAGTGAGTGATAGGATATCAATTATACAAACATCTCAAAGAAAACATGACGTGGAGATAGCTTTGAAAACTTCTTCCTTTTTATCCGTTATTATCTTTTTGCATGAAGGA
Source organism: Musa acuminata AAA Group (assembly GCF_036884655.1). Taxonomy (NCBI): domain Eukaryota; kingdom Viridiplantae; phylum Streptophyta; class Magnoliopsida; order Zingiberales; family Musaceae; genus Musa; species Musa acuminata. The sequence continues at coordinate 17,453,209 of NC_088354.1, forward strand.
GGAAGACTATTTGTGATACATGATATTTGTGAGTTTACTCGAATGAAGTTAAAATTGATAAGATATTAAAGCACGTTTCATTTTTACAAGTATCAAGATATGTATGTGAATCAAATCTTTGTACGTAAAAATGACTTCCTTTTTCAAGAAGGAATTTCTAAGCAGGAATTATTTCATCAAATCCATTTCTCAAAATAAAATATTGTTCACATAATAAGTGTATGAGAGATGTATTTGCTAGTTGATTCCATATGTCAAAAATCAATGATATGAATTAAACTTGATATGACATATGTTATTAAGTCTGGAAGAGGATAATTCGAAAATCCAATTGTTAAGAGAATCCGAAAATGAAATTAACACTTTCATGCATTCGGACAAGGCTGTGCTATTGATTTTTAAATACAATTATGAAAATAAGACATGCTCATCATCATGGTAGTACGATAGCAAGTTTACAATATACAAGCCAGCAAAAAAATTTCAACATTTTAAGACACGCAAGCTAGCAATTTTCTCTTTGAGATATGCACATTAGCAACTCTTTCTCCCCCTATGTCATTGGCAAAAAGAAGGGAAGACCCTTTACATTAATTTCTAAATCATGACAAAAGTAGGTTTCAATATAATTTGTGCATCATTATATTTTCAAATTCGAACATGCAAACTCATTATTATATGATTCTAAATCATCATTCCTATTATTTCAATCATTGTTTCAATCATCTTTATAGCTTATCATGCACAATATGTCAAACCATCTAACATGATACAAACATTTATTTTCAAAGTATTTATCACTTCATTTTGATCATGATACCAAACATTCATCATTTAGAGCATTCATGACATTAAATCAACATTTATAATACTTCATTTTAGCAACAACTCATAGCATTTTAAATCATGATTCACATCATATGCAATACATCACATTATAATTAAAAAGCTCAAGTATTGCGTGCATTATTGCAAATCATAAATGTTTCATATCATGATGGTATCAATTTTGTTAAATTATATCCTACCATGCATGATCATAACCTTTCATTTGTATACATCAAAATAAATTAATGAATATTTTATGTATTCACATCATCACATAAGGAATATCAAGAAGAAAATAATTGGGTGATGAGATAAACCTTTCATGAATACAAAGAATTGCATAAAAATCATATCATGAATACAAGGAATACAGGTCACAATCTTTCAAGAGAAAAATCATCATTCATTTTCAATTCATTCAATTTGACAAATCATGATCATGATTTTGATAAAACTCATTTCAAATTTAAATCATCAAAATCATTTTTATGGCTCACAAAATTTATAATATAAATAGATTCATGATTTCATTGATAATATATTTTTCCCCCTTTTTTAAGTATTTCATCTTAAGTGATCGATTTCATGTTAGCATGTCTTTTCATTTATGTCAAATCAAAACATGCATCAATTTTTAAAGCCACTGTTATTATCATGAAAATTGATAATCCATAATTATCAAGAATTATCATACATAATTTCAAAAATATATACTCATTAATCATAACTTCAAATTAAACATGATTTAATATACTCAAAATCGAGAAATAACAATGGACATCAACATGATACACATTATTACTTCTTAACCATGATTTCATATTTTCAATCAAAATCATTTTGTTTGTTTATAAAATATACAATATTATCATTTTCGAAATTACTAGCATGATCATTATTTTTTTTTTCTTAAACATTAATTCTAAACTAAAAAAGAAAATACATCATGAAAGCATCAAGTAATTTCAAAATAAATTAGGGGGATTTCGATTACCTCATCATTGAAAGTGGTTAAGGCGTAGTTTGCCACCTCGCCTTTCTTGATTTTCTCCTCGTCTTCAGAGGAGCTCGATTCATCCCACTTTGTGTTATTCTTCTTTGGCCTCTTTCTTCGTTCAAGTTTATTGTTTATTTTAGATTTTTGTTTAATAAACTTATTAAGATTTAGTGTTCAAAGTTCAAGTTCATCATTGTCCTCATCACTTGAGTCATCGCTCAAGTGGTATTCATTTGTTCGGAGTTCCAAATCCTTCCTGTTCTTTGGAAGGTGATTTTGTTCATCATGTTCATCATGTGCATTGTGCACCATTTCATATGTTATCAATGAACCAATTAGTTCTTCAAGTGGTAAGTTGTTTAGGTTTTTAGCTTCTTATTTTGTAGTTACTTTTGAATCCCACTTCTTAGAAAGAGAACGCAAAATCTTGTTTACGAGTTCAAAATCCGAAAAACATTTTCCAAGAGCTCTTAAACTATTGACGACATCCGTGAAACGGGTGTACATGTCGCCTATAGTCTCGCTTGGTTACATTCGAAAAAGCTCAAAATCATGCAATAAAATGTTAACTTTTGAGTCTTTGACTCTACTAGTTCCCTCGTGCGTGATTTCAAGTGTTCGCCAAATGTCAAAAGCTGTTTCGCGCGTAGAAATCCGATTGAACTCATTTTTGTCCAAAGCGCAAAATAAGGCATTCATAGCCTTTGCGTTTAAAGAAAAATACTTCTTCTCCAAATCCGACCATTCGTTCATCGGTTTAGAGGGAAGTTGAAAACCGTTTTCAATGATATTCCATAAACCCAAATTCATAGAAATCAAGAAAACTCTCATTCGAGTTTTCCAATAAGTGTAGTCCAATCCGTTAAACAACGGTGGACGAAAGACCGATAAGCCCTCTTGAAAGCCATGAAGAGTCATTTCTCTCGGGTGTAAATCTGAAATGAGAAATACCGAGCTCTAATACCAATTGTTAGGATCAAGAGCACTAAGAGGGGGGGGGGGGTGAATTAGTGCAGCGGAAATCTTTCAACAATAAAAACGTTCGAATGATAAAAACGATTTCAGTGTGAAAACCGATTCTAAGATTACTTTAACTTAAGATCAAGCAAGATGACGTTAAAGTCAATCTATGAAGGCAGTTTGCAGTTATGATGAAAACCAACATACGAGCGCAAACTAAAATATGACGTTCGTACGAAGAAACTGATTTACGTCTAAATGTTGATTCGTAAATCACTTGATTAGGCGAGATGCAACTTAAGCAAGGATATTAAGGCAGTTTGCAGTTAAGATAGAAATCAAAACGTAAACACAAACTGAAATATGATGATCGTACGAAAAAATAGATTTACGTCTAAACGTTGATTCGGAAAGTGCAAAGCTGAAACCAGATCGTATATGCGCAGAAAGCAGTAAGCTTTAGAGGAGGTTTGCAGTAAAGATAAAATGCTCAAAGTAAGTGCAAACCAAGATTTAGAGTGGTTCGGTCAATCTTGACCTACTCCACTTTTGGCTTCCTCCACCAACGAGGTCACCGACGTCAACTAGAGGCCTTCCTTCAATAGGCGAAGGCCAACCACCCTTTTACAGTTTCACTCCTTTTGACGGGCTTAGGAGACAACCCTTACAGAATTTTCTCTCCTCTCTATACAGCTCAGAACTTGGAAGAAAAGAGGGAGAAGAACTTTTGGCCTTTACAATAATTTTGAGCTCTAAAAATCACAGAACAAGATCAAGATTTCGGTGTTAGTTCGTTGCCCTTTCAGTGCTGAATGGGTGGGGTATTTATAGGCCCCAACCCAGTTCAAATTTGGAGCTCAAAACTGTCAATTCCCAGAATTCCGGGATCAGGCAGTTGCACCTCCTGACTGGAGCGGTTGCACCGCCTGGCAAAGCTCGAAGACTGAGCCTCTAGGCGGTGCCACCTCCTGTCAGGGGCGATTGCACCTCCTGCCAGAGCTCAAAGACCGAGCTCAGGTGGTGCAACCTCCTGACTGAGGCGGTTGCACTGCTCAGCCAGTGCTCGGAGATCGAGCCCAGGCGGTGCCACCTCCTGTCAGGGGAGGTTGCACCGCCCAGTCTCGCTCGGAGACTGAGCCCAAGCGGTGCCACCTCCTAGCTGGGGCAGTTGCACCGCCCAGTCTCGCTCGGAGACTTAGCCCAGGCGGTGCTACCTCTTGGCTTGGGCGGTTGCACCTCCCGCCAGAAATCAGGGTCCGAATGGGTTGATCCATTCGGCCCAATTTGAGTTTTTCAGGGGCCCAATTGCCCCAAGATTAAGTTAATGGGATCACCTTCCATTTCCAACTTAAGCATTGTGCTAACTACGATTTTTCCTAAGACATTTACTGCAACTTGCTCCGGTGCGTCAATCGCTTCTTTCGGCGAGCTTCCGGCGAACTTCCGTCGATCATCCGATGAACCCTCGGTGATGCTCCTGCGGACTTCCGACAAACTCCTAGACTTGCGACGATCCACTTGGCGAGTTCCGACGAGCTTCTTTGGCAAGCTCATGGACTTCTCGGATTTGTTCCCGCAGAACCTCCGACGATTGTCCGAACTTTCGTCGAACTCTCGAACTCCCAACGTGATCATTGTCTTGACTCCGGCGCAACTCTTGTTGCATGTCTTTCTTCTATCGTAGTTAATCTTGCACACTTAAAACAAAACTTCGATCGAGACAATTAATCCTAAGCAATTAACCAAGTTGTCCGGCATGTCATTGGTCCCTCGACGCTTCTTCCGATCTTTCGGCGCATCGTCCTCTCCTGCAGCCTATTGCCCAATCGGCCAGTTGACTCTGCAACTCCGATATCCTTGGCATAATACCCGCTCTTCTTGGCCCGATGCCCGAGTCCATGGCCCGAAGCCTTCTGTCGATACGTCGATCGATCCACCAGCCTGACGTCCAATCTTCTGACATGTTCCTCCGGCACAACATGATTTTTCTGCATTAATTGTCTCATCCTGATCGAAGCATCCTGCGTCACTTAAAACGTAGATTAAATCATAAACATATATCAAGTAGTTTCATCATCAAAATACGAGATTCAACATCTTATTGATAACTTGTGTAGTTCCTTGAAATCTAGAAGATCCTCAAGGGACAAAGGAAAGAGGAGAGTAGATGAAATCTATGATTCCATACTCTTTGATTCCCCTCAACATGCCCTTAAATTCCCAACATTTGAATCTAAAAGTGTTCATAAGGGAAAATATATAAATCTAGAAGAATTAAGTAATTTAGAACCAATTCAATCATTTACCAACTTAGATATCCTTCCAATCCTCCAAATAAGTGAACCTATTTATCAAAAACTTGTTCGTTTGTTTTACAACAACTTGTATGTGGATGAAAATGATAAGGTATCAACTTATCTCTTAGGGCATCACATATCTATCATGGATAGTATAATTTGCAACCTTGTAGGAATTCCTAAGAAAAGAAGAAGTTGTTATTTTAGAGGGCTATAGGATGAAGAATCAATTGGAGTTATATATTCTGAGGCATTGGGAACTATCTTTGGTAACCTAAATCTGTCCATCGCTCCAAAAAGTTATGAACATTTGCTACCCTTTAGCACAAAATTGCTTTATCACATTGTGATAAGTATCCTATTTCCAAAACAACATCATCGTGATGAAGTTAGTCAAATGGAATTAGGAATAATATATTAGATTATGATAGGACACGACAACTATTTTGGATATCTGATAAAACAAAACATGATTGAACTATCAACAAAAGATATGATATCTTATTTCTCATGTGATGATTATTTACAAAGTTAGGGGTGTTAAATTGTCCGAATGGATGAGTTTGTTGTATATCTTTTCTGGACTTTCTTGATTTTTAAAATAAAGTTTCATGAAATTATTTAATTTCATAAATAAGGCTTTCATGAAATCTGATATATCAATTTACTTGGTATCAAATTTATTTTATATCCTTTACTCATGGATTACATTGACAAATGCATCTCTCATAGATTTCATTCATGGAATTTTGATCCTGCATTTGATGCTTCTTTCCCATGAATTCTTCCTTGCTCTTCTCATGAAAGAATAATTTTTATGGACATTTAGTAAGTGATAATCACTTGCAAGAATAAGGATTTGATTTTGTATGGACATCTTGATCCTTTCTCTTTGTTAAAATAGAAGCTTAATTTGATGAAATTCATTTATTGTTTTGGATTTGACTGAGTTCAAATCCTTTTATGAATTTGGTTCTTAATGAATTCCTCCCTTACTCTTTTTTCTCTTCTTCTTATTCTTCTTATTTTTTATGACAAAGGAAGAAAGAAACTTGCACATCTCAATAAGAACCAAAAAGCTTTTTCACATCCAAAGTAAAAATGTTAGCTTATCCATTTTAAAAACCAAAAGTAGTTATCATGCAAAGTTTTTGCTTACCCTTTTTTTTGGCTTGGATAAAAAGGAGAATAATTCAACAATGCAAGTGTGGTAAAAATTTAAGCAAGTTTCATACTAATTTATCCAAACCATAAAGGAAGGTAAGCAAAAACTTTGCATGATAACCTTTTTAGATAAGCTAATATTTTTACTTATGAGCTTTTTAGTTCTTCTTTAGATGTGTAAGTTTCTTTCTTCCTTTTCATAAGAATTAGAAGAAGATGAATAAGGGAAAGAAAGAATCCATCAAGAGCCAGATTCATGAAAGGATTTGAACTAAGTCAAATTCAAAATGATGAGTTTCATTAAATCACTCTTCAATTTTTAACAAAGAGAAGGGATTCATGAAAAGGATTCATATATCAAATAAAGGATTAAAAATCATTGAATAAAACATCATAAATCAAATCCGTTGCTCATTAAAAATTCACAAGAGTGAAATCCGTGAGAGATGCTTTTGTTAATGAATTCCATGGGTGAAGGGACTAAGTGTATCAAAAATCATTAAGTTTATATAAAATAAATTTGATACCAAGTAGATTGATATTTCGGATTCCATGAAAGCCTCATAAAAAAAAGAGAAAATCCGAAAAAGATATACATCAAAATCATGCATTAAGACAATTTAACATCCCTAACTCTCTTATAATAAAATCAAATTGTTCTTCACTTAAAGGTTTTGTAAAAATATTGGCTAATTGATGTTTTGTATCAATAAACACTAAAGATATGTCATAGTTATTAAAATGATCTGTTATGAAATGATAACTAATGTCAATATGTTTAGTTCTAGAGTGTTGAATAGAATTTTTTATTAAACATATTGCACTTGTGTTATCACATTTTACATGAATATTCCTAAGATAAATTCTATAATCTTCCATTGTATTTTTTATCCATACAACTTGTGCATAACATGCACTAACCGCTATGTATTCGGCCTCGGTCATAGATAATGTAACTGAGTTTTGTTTCTTGGAAGACTAAGAGACAAGTGCATGACCTAAGAAATTGACATGTTCCGGATGTGCTTTTTCTATCTATTCTACATCCAATAAAATCCATATCAGCATAAATAATTAATTCAAAGTTTTTAGATTTTATATACCATAATTCTAGATTAGTGGTTCTTTTAAGATATCTAAGAATTTTTTTAACTGCTTTAATATGAGATAGCTTAGGATTATATTAAAACATAGCACAAAATCCAATGCTAAACATGATGTCCGGTCTAGTTATGGTGAGGTATAGTAAACTACCTATCATACCCCTATAAGCTTTTTAATCAAAGCTTTCTCGACTTTTGTCAATATCTAACTTAGTGGAGATACTCATAGGAGTATTAATAGCCTTTGAACTATCCATATTAAATTATTTTAGTAAGTCTAATGCATATTTTATTTGAGTGAGAAAAATATCATCACTAAGTTGTTTGATTTGTAAGTCTAAATAGAAAGTTAGTTCACCCATTAAACTCATTTCAAACTCTTGGCTCATACTCTTGGCAAATGATTCACATAAGGATTCATTTGTAGAACCAAAAATAATATTATCAATATAAATTTGAACAACAAGAAAATTATTTTTAAAATTTTTAATAAATAATATAGTATCGACCTTGCCTTTAGAGAAATTATTTTGGATAAGAAAGAAGCTAAGTCTCTCATACCAACCCCTTGAGGTTTGTTTTAATCCATAGAGAGCTTTAGTCAATTTAAACACATGATTCAGAAAATTATCATTCTCAAATCCAGGAGGTTGTTTAACATAAACTTCTTCGGAAGTAAAACCATTAAGAAAAGCACTTTTAACATCCATTTAAAATAATTTAAAATTATTACTACTGGCATAGGCAAGGAGCATCCTTATAGCTTCTAATTATACCACAAGAGCGAAGGTTTCTTCATAATCGATACATTCTTCTTGGTTAAAACCTTTTGCCACTAATCTAGTCTTGTTTCTAACCACAATACCAAATTCATTTTGCTTGTTTCTAAAGACTCATTTAGTACCAATAATTAAATGGTCATTTAGCCTCAGAACAAGCTTCCACATCTCGTTTCTCTCAAATCGGTTCAACTCTTCTTGCATTACGATAACCCATGAATTATCTTTCAAGGCTTCATCAATGCATTTTGGTTCAATTTAAGAAAGAAAAGCGGCATTAGCACAAAAATTCTTAAGAGAAGAACGAGTTTGAACCCTTTTTGATGTGTCTCCTATGATTAGCTCCTTAGGATGAGCATCTGCATACTTCCATTCATTGGGTAAGGATGTTTCGGAAGAAGATGTATCCAAGTTACTAGTTGGAGGAGAGGGTTCATTTAAATTCAAAGCATCAAAATTAAGATCATCATCAAACTCATTTTTCTTAAATTTAGAGACTTCATTAAAGACAACAAGAATAGACCCTTTTATGACCAAGGTTCTTTTATTAAAGATATGAAATGCTTTTGAAATAGAAGAATAATCACTTCATCAGATTTTCAATCAAACTTTCCAAAGGCATCTTTTTCATTCAAGATAAAACATTTATAATTGAAAACTTTAAAGTACGAAACATTAGGTTTTTTTGTCATTCCACAATTCATAAGGAGTTTTGAAAAATAATGGTCTGACTAAAATCCTATTCATGACATAGCATGTCGTATTAATGGCTTCAGCCCAAAAATATTTGGGTAGGCTATATTCGTTTAACATGGTTCTTGATATTTCTTATAAATTTCTATATTTTCTTTCTACTACTATATTTTATTGAGGATTTCTCGGAGTAGAGAAATTATGGTTGTATCCATTAGATTCACAAAAATTTTAGAAATCATAGTTTTGAAATTCGCCACCGTGATCACTCTGAATTGATGAAATCATAAAGCCTTTTTCATTTGGAACAAGTTTACAAAACTTAGAAAAATACCTAAAGCAATCACTTTTATATGCCAAGAAGTATATGTAAGTGTATCTACTATAATCGTCCACAATGACAAAGACGTATTTGCTGTCTCCTAGGCTTGATGTATCACTTGGTCCAAACATATCCATATGGATCAATTGCAATGGTCTAGAGGTGCTCATTTGATTCTTTGGTTTGAAACTACCTTTTATTTGTTTTTCTAGTTGACATGCATCACACACATTATCTTTAACAAACTTAATGTCAGGAATTCCTCTTACAAGTTTTTTGGATGAGATTTGAGAGATTAGTTTCATGCTAGCATGACCTAATCTCCTATGCCAAAGCTAAGCATCGTCATTCAAAACCAAAAAACACATTTCATTACAAAGATCATCAATGTCAATAGTATACACATTATTTTGTTTTAGGGCAATCATAGAGGTGTTTTTGTGTGGTTGTTCAATAATGCAAGCATTGGATTCAAATCTAATGATATATCATTTATCACATAATTGACTAATGCTCAAAAGATTATGCTTTAAGTCATCAACCAACAACACATCTTTAATTAAAAAGTTGAATTTGTTACCTATGGTTCCTTTGCCAATGATTTTACTCTTATTGTTATCTCCGAATGTGACATACCCTTTGTCTAGGCTAGTGAGTTTAGAGAATTTAGATGGATCTCCGATCATGTGCCTTGAGCATCCACTATCAATATATCATCTCTTACTCCTAGCTTATGATGGTAAATATTTCTCATCTTCGATAGCCATTAGTGCGTAGTTAGTGATCTCATTGTTGCTTCGTTCTTCGCCTTCGGAATCGCTCGAGTCATTCCACATTGCTTTGAGCACCTTCTTCTTCTTTGGTTGCTTCTTCTTTACTTGGGGACATTCGCTTTTGAAATGTCTTGGCTTCTTGCATTCGTAGCATATAACTTGTTCTTTCTTGGGTTCAATTTTATTTTTAGTGATATTTTTAAATTTATTCCTTTTTATGAATTTTTTGAACCTTCTTGTCAAGAGTGCCAAGTCATCATCATAATCCTCATCACTTGAACATTCTTTCAAGTGGTCTTCATGAGTTCTTAATGTCATATCATTTCTGTTCTTTGGAATATTGTTCTCAAGCTCTTCATGAGTGTTGCAAGTCATCTCATAGGTCATTAGTGACCCAATAAGTTCTTCGAGAGGAAAGTTATTCAAATCCTTGGTCTCTTGAATGACCATTACTTTAGGGTCTCAACTCTTTGAAAGGGATCTCAAGATTTTATTAATAAGTTCAAAGTTTGAAAAACATTTGCCAAGAGCTTTTAAACTATTGACGACATCCGTAAAATTGGGTGTACATGTCAATAATAGTTTCGCTTGGCTTCATCCAAAATAATTCATAAGTATGAATTAAAAGATTTATCTTCGACTCATTTACTCTACTAGTGCCTTTGTGAGTGATTTCGAGTGCTAAATATCAAAAGTTGTTTCATAAATAGACACTCGATTAAACTTATTTTTATCTAAAGCGCAAAACAAAGTATTCATAGCCTTGGCATTTAAAGCGAAAGTCTTCTTCTCCAACTCATTTCAATCATTCATTGGAAGAGAAGACTTTTGAAAGCTGTTTTCCACAATGTTCCATTACTCAAAATTTATAGAAATTAGAAAAATCCTAATTCTAGTCTTCCAATAGGTGTAATTCGTCCCATTGAACTTAGATGGATATGTAATTGAGTGACCCTCTTGGTTACCGGCAAATGCCATCTCTGTTAGGTCTTAAACCAAATTGAGTGTGACCTTGCTCTGATACCAATTGTTAGGATCAAGAGCAGCACTGAGAGGGGGGGTGAATTAGTGTAGTGAAAAAAATCTCGGGTTTGTAAAATATTCGTTCGTTGAAAACCAATCCCGAAAAGTGCTTGACTTTAGAGTAAATGAACTAGCAATTAACTTAGAAAGTAATGACAATAATGAAAACCAGAATGGAAATGAGCACACTAGAATTTATATTGGTTCGGTTGTTGTGACCTACATCCACTAATGGTCTTCCTTCAATAGGTAAAGGCCAACCATCTCTTTACAATGCTTTCTCCTTTTCACGGGTTTAGGAGATAACCCTTACAAGCCTCATACCTCTCTTGAATGATCATAAGACTTAGAACATGAGGAAGAGGACTCTTAGCATTTTTACAACACTTTCACACCCCAAGACTTTAATATTTTGTTCATACTTTCATGCCCTTTCATGTAGAAAAGGGTGGGGTATTTATAGGCTCTAATGGCTTTAGAATTAGAGCCAAAAAGTGTCACATCCCTAGATTTCGGGGTACTGACGGTACCATTACCATTATTGGATGGTACTATCGCTTGTAGATTGATACTGGGCAGTAGCACCACTCAGTCTGGGCAGTACCACCACTTGATAGAGCTCAGAGACTGAGCTCTAGCGGTACCATCGCCTAATAGCATTAACTATCAGTGGTACCACCGCCTAGAGCACCTAGGAGATTGAGTCCCAAGCGATGCCATTGTTGGTCGTGACTTCAGGTACTAAATAGGTTGCTCAACTAGCCCAATTCAGCCTTGTTAAGGGCCCAATTGGCCCCTAACTAAGTTAATGGGATTACCTCCCAATCCTAACTCAACTTAATGTCTAACTATGATAATTTAAGACATTAACTAAGCAATCTTGGTCCAGTATGTCAATTATTTTTCCGGCACGCTTCTAACGATCTCTCGGTAATGTTCCAATGGACTCTCGGCAAGCTCTTGGACTTTATGATGATCTTCTTGGTAAGTTCCAACGAGCCTCTTTGGCAAGCTCCTGGACTTCTCGGTCAATTTTGGCAGAACTTCCGACGAACGTCCGGACTTCCGGTGAACTCTCGAACTCCCAACAAAATCTCGATCTTGACTCTAGCACAACACTTGCTTTATATCTTACCACTATCATAGTTAATCCTGCACACTTTTCTCAATATACAGATTAGATCAAATAATTTACCAATTGATTTCATCATCAAAATCTAAGATTCAATAGCTCTTGGACTTTATGATGATCTTCTTAGCAAGTTTCGATGAGCATCTTTGGCAAGCTCCTGGACTTCTCGGCTAATTCTGACAACTCTTCAGACGAACCTCCGGACTCTCGACGAACTCTTGAACTCCTAACAAATTCTTGATTTTGCCTCTGGCACTTCGTTTTGCTTTATGCCTTGATCACTATCATAGTTAATGCTGCACACTTTTCTCAATATATAGATTGGATCAAAAAATTTACAAATTGATTTCATCATCAAAATTTGATATTCAACAATCACCTCTTTTTGATGATAACAATCAATTAATGACGGAGTTAACCTTAACTCCCCCTATCTATATGCCATACTTGAGAAAAGATACTCTTGAATTTAAGGCCTTTGAATTCAAGCATCAAAATGATAAGTTATATGCATACTAATCATGATTTACCATCTCAAAATATGATACCACATATTTATCACAATAAAAATGATGTTAAGGCATGACATCTATTTTCAAGTCCAATATCGAATAATGATAGACAATCATCATTTTCAAGTATGATACAAATTTTAAATATAAGATTTAGCAAGATTCAAATTTTAAGTTTTATAAAAGATGACAATTCATTAATCTGAGGCATGATATCACTTGTAAGTAGGAAATTAAGCATAATAAATTCGATATCTTATCATAGACATTTATTATTTTTATATAAAATCAAGCATGATTTTAAAAATGAAATATTTTTAAGTATCCATGCCACATTACGATGTGTTTCAAAGCATTCATGATACGATACATTTTACACATTATTTCAAACATTCATAATGCCAAATTGTTATCAATTTACCACATTTCTCCCCCTTTGTCATCAACAAAAAAGAGAACCATTCAATAATGCAAGTGTTTAAAAATAAATTATTCAAGTAAATTCTACATCAATTTATCCAAGCCGAAAAAAGAAGTTAAGCAAAAACTTTGCATTAAAAATGAGAAGCTAGCATTTTTGCTTAAGAGCTTTCTGGTTCTTCTTAAGATATGCAAGTTTCTTTCTTCCTTTGTCATAAAAACATAAAAAGAAGAGGAAGGGAGGAATTCATTCTCCATAGAAAAATCAAGAACCAAATTTATGAAAGGATATGAACCAAGTCCGAAAAAGATATACAACAAACTCATGCATTCAAAATAAAATCAAATTATTCTTCATTTAAAGGTTTTATAAAGATATTAGCTAATTAATGTTTCATATCAATAAACTCTAAAGATATATCATGGTATATTAATATGACTCCTTTCCTTAGTTGATGGAGGGCAGAATAGTGGGAGAAGAGTTTTGTGAAGAGCTTAAAAAGAAATAAGGTGAAAGAATCAAGATTTGTATTGAAGAATATCTTCAAGAAATAAGAAAATTATTTTATGTAGGGTACATCTCATGCAACATATCTTCTCAATAAATCTAAAGTTATCCTTGTTGAATCTCAAATTTTAATTATGAAACTAATTAATAGTGTTTATCTAATCTACGTTTTGAGTGAATAGGAAGCTTCGATCAGGGAGAGGTAATTAAAGTAGGAAGAATCATGTTTGACCGGAGTGGAATATGTCAGAAGATTGGACGTCGAGCCAGAGGATCGGTCGACGTATCGACATAAGGCTTTGGGCCATGGGTTCAAGCATCAGGCCAAGAAGAGTGAAAATTGTACTAAGAAAATTGGAGTTGTAGAGGTCAACTAGCCGATTAGGAATTGGCCACAAGAGAGGATGATACACCGATGAATTGGACGAAGCGTCGATGAACCAATGATATGTTGGACAATATTTGATTTAAGCTTTGTAATAATTGTCTAGATTGAAGTAGGTTTTAAGTATAATTGGGTTGAAATTGGACTAACTCAATTAGGGGCCAATTGAGCCCAAGTTTAGGTTGTATTGGGCCTAGTGAAAGGCCTAAACAATGACCCAACATATGGAACCATTGATGGCACAGTCTCCGAGATTATGTCATGAGGTGGTACCACTCAAACTCAGGCTCCGAGACTGTCAGGTGGTGGTACCGCCCAGTGTCAATGCTGTAGGCGATGGTACTGATAGTACCCTAAAAACCAAGGATGAGACACTTTTAGGCTCTAAGTTTGAATCCACTTGAGGCTTATAAATACCCCTCTCATCCCTGGTTAATATACATAAGATTTGAGAGTAAAAAAGGAAGAAAAGTTGTTGTAATCTTGTGAGAACTCCTCTCAAACTCTAAAGTATTAGTGAAGTTTAAGAGAGGAGGTTATAGGGGTGTAAAAGTTCTCTCCTAAGCTTATCAAAAGGAGAATAGAGTTGTAAAGAGGTGGTTGGTCTTTGCCTATTGAAGGAGGACCATTAGTGGACACCGGTGACCTCAATGGAGGAGGAATCATAAGTGGATGTAGGTCACAATGACCAAACTACTATAAATTCCGATGTGTTCATTCCTTATTGTTTAATCTCTTTACTGCATTCAACTTTACTTTATTATAAACTGTCTAATCCTCTCTTCTCTACTCATTCAAGAAAAATAAAATGGTTTTCGTCAGAATTAAATTTTTATCGTATGAAGATTTTCAAACCGACGTAATTTTTTCGCTACACTAATTCACCCCCCTTCTTAGTGCCGGCTCAATCCTAACAGTTATTATCAAAGCTACGTTATTTCTCGTTTAGTTTAACACCCAAGAGAAATGACTCTTTTTGACATTCAAGAGGGCTTTTCTATCGTTAGTCCTCCCATGTTCAGTGGGACAAACTACATTTATTGGAAAACTTGGATGAGAGTTTTCTTGCTTTACTTGAACTTTGATTTATGGAATATTATTGAACTTGGTTTTCAAGCCCCCTATAAACCTATGAATGAATGGAGTGACTTTGATAAAAAATTATTTTCTTTAAATACGAAAGCTATGAATGCTTTATTTTACGTTTTGGATAAAAATGAGTTTAATCATATTTCGACTTTTGAAATGATTTTTGATATTTGGCTCACTCTTGAAATCACACACAAAAGTACTAGTAGAGTTAAAGACTCTAAAATAAATATTTTGATGTATGATTTATGCTAGTCATATGTGTCATGCAAGCTAATCACGTCAGTGATGATACATATGACTTGACACGCAGTATTTTTGCTTATTATATTTTGATATTTTATCACTTTATATTTACTATTACATATATATATATATATATATATATATATATATTATTTTTTTTATTTATTTATTTTTTTTTTTTGATATCCTTGGATCTATGTAATTGGAATCGGATCATTATAAGATCATGATAATGAGACTGACCCGCCTTCAAACATAGATCCTAAATAATCCCGGTCATAGGTTACTCGAGAGGGACATCGAGATAACTAGACAGATTGGTGTATTGTATGCCCGTCCATATGATGGATGTAACTTATCTCACAGCTACTCATATAGGGACACTAGGGATATAGTACAGGTGCTCATTGGAGAATTAGTTCATTGATTGATCCGCTTATGGAATGTTGGATGGTTGATGATGCCTTATTGTCAGACAATAATTCCGTGGTCCCAGTGGTATATTTGGTCCTTAGATTTGAGACACCAAGGATGTTCTATATGAGTGCTTCACTCTTTGATACTAGACTTATAGGTTTGGATGTCCTAAATCTAGCACAGCCAATCTTCGGGAGTTGTAGTCAACCTTACGAGGCTATTGAGTGTCAATAGAGGATCATTCACTCTCGGTGTCATGAGAGGAATGTCTCATATGTTCTTGCTCAGACAAATCCCTAGCCAGGGTCATTCGGATTGAGAGAGAAAGAGTTCTTCGGGAGAATCCGATTAGAGCAAGTCTCGAATAGAAACCGTATGGATTTGATAGCACCATGCTCAGTATATAGTCTCTGGGATATTAGATGGATGAGGGACTATAGATACATGGTAATGAGGACAGATAGGTCCAATGGATTGGATTCCCATGTATCGTCTAGGGACTGCAATGTAGTGGCCTGGTACGTCCACAATCGATGAGTCGAGTGAATTATTATGGAGATAATAATTCATTGAGTCATAAGGAGTTTTGACAGGTATGACTCACAACTAGCTCGATATTGGGCCTAGAGGGTCACACACATATGGTAGGCGTTACAATGGGTAGAGGTTCGGATATGAGATATCCGTCGGAGCTTCTATCTTATTGGATATCCAATAAGCCCCTAAATTATTGGATCTCATGGATGAGATCCAATAAGACCCCATGAGAGATTATTGGATAGAGATCCACTAATCCAAGAGGCTTAGGTAATTGAATGAAGATCCAATATCCAATAGGGGAGGATCCATTAGGGTTAAGTTGACAGGGGACCTCTATAAATAGGAGGGATTCAGTAGTTGATAGGCTAGAACCTTTGCTTGCCTCTTCTATTCTCCTCCCTCTCTCCATCTCAAAGTAGGCCTAGAGTTTTGAGGAGCATTTTCATACACCTATTGTGTGGATCACTGCTAGAGAGGAGGGCGCTTGACCTCCTTCACTCTTTCGTAAAGATCTGTAGGGATTCAGGGATATACGATCTCTGTAGGCAATACAATCTATTCTATACACAGTTTTAAGTTTCGCAGATTTTTGTGCACCAATCTTTGCACGACGATGAACATATCTTTGGGAATTGGGGATTTTATTTTCTGTTCTTCCGCTACGCATGCACCCCCAAGATTTTCCAACAGTGGTATCAAAGCCGGTTTGTTCACGCGATAGATTGGTTTTGAACTTCATGTCTTGTGTTTTGGAGAAACTTTTGACGTCAAAATCGTTGATGCAAAAGCGAGAAAGGGCAACAACTATTGACCGATAGTGGATGTCGGTGGCCTCGATGGAAGAGAAATCGACGGAGTGGATGTAGGTCACGATGACCGAACCACTATAAAATCTGGTTTGCATTTACTTCTTGTAATTTACATTAACTGCAAACTGCCTTCAATACGCTTTTACTTCGCTTTCAAAGTTAAGCATTTCCGAGTTCAGTTTTTATCATATGAAAAGATTTTTTGAACTGACGTATTTTACCGCTGCACTAATTCACCCCCCCTCTCTTAGTGTCGACTTATTCCTAACATGATCTATTAGGGTTATGTTGATAGAAGATCTCTATAAATAGGAGGGAACCAATGGTTTATAGACCAGAGCCTTTTTGGGTTGCCTCTCCTATTCTCCTACCCTTCTCCTCCTTAGATAGCAGGTTTGGAGTTTTGAGGAGCATCGTCGTAGCCTTGTTGTATGGATTACCGCTAGAGAGGAGGACACTTGACCTCTTTCACTCTCTCCTAGAGATCTATAGGGATTCAGGGATATACGATCTCCCTAGGTAACACAATCTTTCATATACACAGTTTTAAGTTTCATAATTTTTGCGCATCAATCTTCGCACAACGACGAACATAGTTTTAGGAAATTGAAGATTTGGTTTTTTAATGTTCTACTGTTGTACATGTGATGTCGCTCATAGTTTTCCCAACATATCGGTTGTGCTAGATTTGGTGTAGGGAAATCTAGGGGTGACATCACATGCGCAGCGAAAGAACAAAAAATAAAAATCCTCAAATTTCTCATAAATTATGTTCGTTGGTGTGCGAAGATTGGTGCATAAAATCCACAAAAACGAAAACTATGTATATGAAAGATTGTGTTTTACCTAGGAAGATCATATGTACCTGAATCCCTACAGATCTGTAAGAGAGGATGAAGGGGTCAAGCATTCTCCTCTCTAGCGGTGATCCACACAACAGGGTTACAATGACGCTCCTCAAATCTGTCACGCCCCCCCCGAATTATCACATTCAGGAGGTGTGACCCTGTCTAAAATCAATTATATTATAATTCATCATCAATTCAATCCAGGATCCAATCTAACAATTTGAGGATACTAAGAATCATTCAAAATCAATATTCACAATTCATAAACCTATACGTTACATAAATCATAATCCACTTCACTTAGAGATTCACAAAATCTAAAGGCAACTCAACTAAACATCAACCACAACACAAATCCATAAACATAGAAGTATATACAATCACAAAAAGATAATTATTTACCATGAGTTCTTATCCTTATACAACTTAAACTTATCATTCCATACATATGAGCGGTCCTTTAAACATTTTACAACACATAAGTATCAACAGATCCTTAACATTACATCAGAAGTAAAGTTTACTATACAACAAAAACCATCATCCAACAAAGATTAGCTCAAAAATCTTCTAGCCTTTCACTGCTTTAACCCAATTCTAGCTTTTCAGTGCGTGACAAGCTACCCTGAAAAATTTATATAGCAACGGGGTGAGCATAAAGAGCTCAGCAAGTGTCTAACATATCCATGGCGATAGGAGAAGTTCAAGCAGGTTTAGTATCAAGTTACAAGGTAGAAATACAAATGTTCATTTGAAGTCATCTCATTTGATATAAAATCACAAAGGTTTACCTCGTTCAAAAACAGGCATTAGACATAACAATAGGAGAAAGGAAATTGGAGCATTTCGCAAAAGAAATATTTAGGCATGTATCAAATGGCACATGAAGCATTTAGGTACATATCAAAGGCATAAGAGTGTTTGAGAGCATAACAATGACATACGAAACACTTCAGGGTATAACAAGTGAACCGAGTAATAAACACAAGCTTGTATATCATTTTTGATGTAGCATGCATTCCATTTTTATCCAAAGCATAATATGAACTCATAAACAAAGCTTTGGATATCATATCAATAAACATAGATGGCACTGTGGGACCAATACATAATGTGATTCATCCATTTCTGGATGACCACCAAGCATAAGTCTCCCACGTTTGGGAGCTCCATCCACCCACGTCTGAGTGAAGTCAATGGGGCCGGCAGAGCAATCGCGGGCTCTAAGCATAACTCCCTTTACCATTTCTGGCAAAGGTTCACAATATCCCATAAGACACCAGAGTACAAAAGGGTAGTATGAACAATAACATTGACACATATCAGAAGCACAAGCGGAACAACGAAGATATGCATGTGCCTTTATCAAACAAGGAAATGCAAACAAAGCATTACATAATAAATTTCAGATATTCAATAATTTCAGGATGAACAATACAAGAACTTCAAAGGACTAATATAAAGCTCAATTGAAGAAGAATTTAGGATGAAAATTGAATAGGAAAATCCCAACAAAGTTTTCAATTATGACAGGATTTGAATGGTATAGTTTCTGAATTGTTTGAGTGACCAAATATGCTCCAAATCACTAAAAATAGGTGTCATTGGAAAGCTGTATCAATCTATTTTCCGATGAACTCAGATTTATAATTTTTTTGAGTTCTTAACAGGAAGTTACAACAAATAGAGTAAAGGAAGGTCAGAAATGATCATCCCTGTTTTGCAGACTTGATAGAATCGATTTAAACAGAAGTTTCAGAAGGCAAACATACTTCAAAATTTCCAACTAGGTGTCAAAAGAAAGATACACGAATCTAGTTTCCAAAAGAACTAAGTTTTGCTTAGTTCAGAATTTTCTCTAGAGAGTTATGAGCAATTTAGTAACAGAAGGTCAGAAATTTCAGTCCCTATTTTGCAGAATCTGTAGGGTTAATTGAAACAGAAGTCTTAGTAGGCATTTAAACTCCGAATCATTCAATCTTAGTGTCAAAATAAAGATATTTGAGTCTACTTTCAAATGGAATAGGTTTTGTCTAAATCAGAGTTTATTACAAAATGTTATGACCGAAACATTGAATAGAGGTCAGATTACCGAAAAATTTCAGATTCATGGATTTGTATCAAAAGGAAAGAACGGTTTGGTACTAAGCTGAAATCTTTTGCATTATGAAGAATTAAAAGGAAAACAAAGATTAGGAATTCTGTAGGAAGAGATTAGAACACTTGCCTTAAACAAATTTGATTCCCAAATGGGGGGAGTTGATGCAAAAACCTCAATCAAATCTTCTTCTTCAATTCCTCTTCTTCTTCTTCCCTTCTCTTCTCTTCTTAAACTCACGTTGGATGCAGCATCTGAAGGTTACATTTAGTTTCTCCTTTAATCTCTTACTTAATTACTTTTGGTTAACACAAGAGTTGCAAAGTTTCAAGGTGGCAAGCATGCATGAAAAGTGCTAGGTGTCATCCTTAGGGCAAACTTAGGTGGCATCATTAAGCTAGCTAGTGACACATGTCCACTAATTTTTATTTTATTTTATTTTTATTTACTCAATTCTGAATATTCTATAAATCATATCAAAATTTTAATATTTACTCTTAGGTCCTTAGCCATAAACTTTAATATAATATTATTTAATATAAAATAATTATTAAATAATCCTTATTTTTACAAACAAATATTTTATTAAATTTTTAAAAATGGGGGATGTTACAAAATCTCTAGGCCTGCTATTTGAGGAGGAGAAGGGGAGAGGAGAATAGGATATAATAACCAAGAGAAGCTCTAGCCTATGAGCCTTTGGTTCCCTCCTATTTATAGAGGCCCCCTATCAACTTAACTCTAATGGATTCTACCCTATTGGGTACTGGTTCTTCATCCAACTACCGAAGCCTCTTAGATTAGTGGATCTCTATCCATTAATCTCTCATTGACTCTTATTGGATCTCATCCATAGGATTTAATAATTTAGGAACTTATTGGATGTCTAATAAGATAGGGGCTCCGATGAATATCTCATATCCAAACCTCTACTCATCGTAATACCTACCATATGTGTGTAACCCTCTAGGCCCAATACCGAGTTGGTCATGAGTTATACTTATCAGAACTCCTTCTGGCTTAGTGAATTATTATCTCCATAATAATTCACTTAACTCATTGACTACAGACGTACCAGGCCACTACGCCATAGTCCCCAAATGACACAAGGGAATCCAATCCAAATAATCTACAGTCCCTCATCCATCTAATATCCCAAAAATCATATACCGGGTATGGTGTTGTCAAACCCATACGATTTCTACTTGAGTCTCGCTCTAATTAGATTCTCCCGAAGAACTATTTCTCTCTTAATCCGAGTGACCCTGGCCAAGGATTTGTTTAAGCAAGAATACATGGGATATTTCTCTTATGACACAAGAGTGGATGATCCTCTATCGACACTCAATAGTACTTATAAGGTTGGCTACCACTCCCGATGGCCGGTTATGCTAGATCTAGAACTTTCAAACCTATAAGTTTGGTATCAAAGACTGGAGTACTCATATAAGACATCCTTGATGTCTCAAGTCTAAGGACCAAGTATACCATTGAGACAATGGAATTGCTGTCTAACAATCAGGTATCATTAACCATCTAGTATTTTGTGAGCGGATCAATCAGTAAACTCATTCTCTAATGAGCACATACACTATATCCCTAATGTCCTCACATGAGCAGCTATGAGACTAGCTGCCTCCATCATATATATGGGTATATAATATACCAATCTATCCGGTTATCTTGATGTCCCTCTCAAGTAACCTATGACCGGGATTATTTAGGATCTATGTTTAAAGGCAAATCGGTCTCATTATCATGATCTCATCACGATCCATTTCCCATTGTATAGATCCATGGACATCAAAATATGCAATAGGCAATATAAAGTGATAATAATAATAAGCAAAAAGATTGTGTGACAAGTTACACGTGCCATCACCTCATGTGATTAGCTTGCAGGGCACCTATGACTAGCATTTGGAACTTCCAGACTATAATCCAGTATCAAAGAGTGGAGTATTCATACAAAACATCCTTAGTGTCTCAAGTCTAAGGACCAAATACACCACTAGAACAATAGAATCGTTGTCTGACAATGAGGTATTATCAATCATTCAATATTTCATGAGTGGATCGATTAGTGACCTCATTCTCCAATGAGCACCTGCATTGTATCCCTAGTATCCCTATATGAGCAACTATGAGACTAGTTACCTCTATCATATGGATGGGTATACAACACACCGGTTTATTTGGTTATCTCGATGTCCCTCTCAAGTAATATATGATTGGGATTATTTATGGTCTATGTTTAAAGGTGAATTAGTCCCATTATCATGAACTCATCATGATTTGATTCTCATTGCATAGATCCAAGGACATCACAATATATGTAATAGGAAATATAAAGTGAGAAAAATGTTAAGACCAAGTCGACACTAAGAGGGGGGTGAATTAGTGCTTTTGATAAAAACATCGATTTTGAAAATTCTCGTTCAATAAAAGCTCGTATAGGAAATGTGCTTGACTTGAAAGTGTGTTCGTAAGTATAGTGAAAGTAATAAGCAAGTAAATCAGTTTGTAATATAAATGAAAAATATGAAAGAAATGCAAACCTAGTTTTATAGTGGTTCGGTCATCGTGATCTACATCCACTCTCGATTTCTCTTTACTCGAGGTCATCAGCTTCTACTACCGATCTTCTTTCAATGGGTGAAGATCAACTACCCTTACAACTCTTTCCCCTTTTCACAGGTTTAGGAGATAACCTTTACACCCCTCAAGGTAACCCTCACACACCTCCCTTAGAATAACCTCTAAGCTCAAGGAGGGAACTCAATCTTTTCAACACTTTTATAACTTAGAATTATTTTTCCTTTTTGTGTAATTCTTGTATGTCCATGTAGGAATAATTAGGGTATTTATAGACCTCAAATGGCTTAAAAATAGAGCAAAAAAAGATCTCATCTCAGGTTTCCCGAGTCTTAGCAATACCACCGCCTATGTTGGGTGATACTATCGCCTGCAGCACTGCCAGTGGACGGCATCACCGCTAACACTGGGAGATACCACCACCCAATCTAGTGGTACTACCTCCTGACATAGTCTCAGAGACTGTCTTGGAGACTAAGCCTCTAGCGGTGCCACTGCTTGGACCGACGGTGCCATTGCCTGACCCAACTTTTGGGTCACTGAATGGGCCTTTCTTGTGACCCAAAACAACCCCAATATAGGCCCAATTGGCCCCTAATTGAGTTGACCTAATTATATTCTAAACCAACCTAATTAGAACTAAAACTATTTTGATATAAATAATTATTATAAAGCATTAATCACATGTTATCCGACATGTCATTGGTTCATTCGCCGCTTCGTCCGACCCTTCGATGCATCGTCCTCTCCTTCGGTATCTTGCTCAATCGGTATGTTGCCTTCTTGTAACATCCAATCTCCTTGGCGCAATGTCCAATCTTTTTGGCACGATTCCCAAACTCATGGCATGAAGCATTTTACCGACACATCTGTTAGGAACGAGGTCGGCACTAAGAGAGGGGGGGGGGGGGGGGGGGGTGTAAATTAGTGCAGCACTAAAATCACGTCTTCAAAGCTTTTCGTTTTGATTAAATCTATTTCCGACAAAAATCGTTTTGTAAATATCTTAACTTGTAGCACGTTCGTAAATGTATTGAAAGCAGTAAGCTATTAAAGAGGTTTGCAGTAAAGATAAATTGCTCAAAGTAAAATGCAAACCAGATTTTAGAGTGGTTCGGTCGTTGTGACCTATATCCACTTCGTCGATTCCTCTTCCGTCGAGGCCACCAGTATCCACTATCGATCTTCCTTTAATAGGCGAAGATCAACCTCCTTTTAACACCCCTCTTCTCCTTTTACCGGGTTTAGGAGACAACCCTTACAAGCACTCACACTCCTCTTAAATATAATTCTAAGGTTAGATCTAGAGGAGGGATTTCTCAAGTGATTATAATAGTGTTTCTTCACTTTTAAACTCTTTGTGCTTGTGTATATTAACTAGGGATGAGAGAGGTATTTATAGGCTTCAAGTTGATTTAAACTTGGAGCCTAAAAACATCTCATCTCGGGTTTCCCAAGCATGGGCGGTACCACCGCCTACGTTGGGCAGTACCATTGCTAGTGTTAGTCTGACACTGGGCAGTTTCACCACCCAATCTAATGGTACCACTGCCTGACACAGTCTCGGAGACTGTGCCACAACGATATCACCTCTTGGGGCACTGTTTGAGCCTTTTCATTGGACTCAACATAGTTCTTACATGGGCCCAATTAGCCCTTAATTGGGTTGGCCCAAATCCAAACCCAATTACGTACTAACTATGAAATCTAAGACATTTGCTAAGTTAAGCAAGTCTCTGTCTTGGTTTCTTTCGACGATCTTCTAACGAACTTCCGATGATCTCTCGGTAATGTTCCGGCGGACTCCCGGCAAGCTCCTGAACTTCACGACGATCTTCTTGGTGAGTTCCGATGAGCTTCTCTAGCAAGCTCCGAGACTTCTCGGCTTGTTCTGACAAAACTTCTGACGAACGTTCGGACGTCCGACGAACTCTCGAACTCCCAACGAAATCGTGTCCTTGACTCCGGGACTTCATTTTGCTTTATGTCTTGCTATCGTAGTTAATCCTACATATGTAAAACATACTTCGATCTAGACAATTAATACTAAGCATTGAATCATTTTGTTTAGCATGTCATTGGTCCCTTGACGCTTCGTCCTATTCTTCTGCACATCGTCCTCTCTTATGGCCTATTGCCCAATTGGCCAGTTGACTTCGCAACTCCGATATCCTTAGTGCAATATCCGCTCTTATTGGCCCGATGCCTGAATCCATGGCCCGAAGCCTTTTGTTGATACATCGATTGATCCACCGACTCGACGTCCAATCTTCTAACATGTTTTCCCCTGGCACAACATGATTCTTCCTGCTTTAATTGTCTCATCCTGATCGAAGCATCCTGCATCATTCAAAACATAGATTAAATCATAAATACTTATCAGTTAGTTTCATCATCAAAATATGAGATTCAATAACATCGACCAATCTTCTAGCTCGACGTCCAATCTTTTGGTCTATTCCACTCCAACTCAACATTGATTCTTCCATTTTTAATTGTCTCTTTATGATCGAAGCTAGTTCTGCATCACTCAAATTACAGATTAGATCATAAACTCTATCAATTTGTTTCATCATCAAAATACGAGATTCAACCAAAAAATACCAAATATATAATAAACAAAAAAAGTGTATATCATGTCACATATGTCATCACTCACGTGATTAGCTTATAGGGCACCTATGACTACTGGTAAATTAGGGTGCGCTTATGACGTGACATCGTCGGAGAGCTAATGACTCGAGTCCTGCTTAAGTGTTTGCTTCCGTGGTGGATGAGTCGGAACGAGACAAGATTATCCCTATCAATTCTCTAATTATCATTTATTTTTATTAATTTATTCTGTCTTTCAGGAAAGAAAAAAAAACTCATCCGTATGCCTTTTTTTATCTATAGAGTTTCCCTTTTTTTTTATTTCACAACTTTTCTGAATAGTATCAAAAATGACCATCAAGATTTAAATAATACTTCTCTTAATGTAAAAATAAAGAAAAAGGTAAACAATAAATTTATATTTCTTTATTGAAGGAAATTAAAAATTCACCATGTTTAGAATTAAATATCCATATCTCTTTACTTTACATGACGAAATCGTGTTAGTTCATACAAGAGGTCCAATATTATTCTTCTAAAATTTTGTACGGAAACCATTTCTTCTCTAATTATCATATATTTTGTTTTGTAATTTTATATTGCCTATCGAGGATTACCATTTCTTCTCTATTTTACTATTTTCTACATAGCGTCCCTTCTTAAGAATTTCTCGCAGAACACTTCATTTCTCTCAATAATATCAAAGGACCCAAAAAATATATCTCTCAGTAGAAAAAAAAATTGAGGAAAAGGATAAAGAGATTTTTATGTAAATAAAAAAAATGGCTGTTCGATGAAAATTTTCAAATGGCATCTACTCACATATAGTTATTGAAAAAAATTAAAATTCAATAGAATTAGAATTAATTATCCGGATATCTTTGCTTTACATGACCGAATAGTTTTAGTTTATAAAAAGCACAATATCGTAATTCTAAAATTTGTTATGCAAGTAATTTATTTTTTAATATATATATTTTTATAAATTTTTTCTATCTTTCAAGGATTACCTAATAGGATGAAAATTCCAGAAAAGCTCCTCTCTTTTTTGAATTTCTCGAAAAGCACCTCATGTTTTAAATAATATCAAAAGTGCCCCTCTAGCTATGAACCAAACTTATCTGGACGAAGAAAACTAAACGAAAAGAAAGCTTGGTGGCAAATTTGTGAAAAAGAGGACGGTGGAGGGGGGGATTCCAATTACGTTGGCTCCTATATATATGGCTGGAGAGAGCGAGGGCGGGAAGGAGTGAAGGGATCCGTTGTGCATTTCGCTCGTCGTACTCTCTTCTTCACGCGTGATCGGCCGGAGAAACCCTAGGGATGTTCTGGCCGTGGGATTTCTTGCCATCGAGCGCGATCAAGCGCGCGTTCAGGTCCCTCTTGCAGAAGAACCTGGGGGACGTAATTTTGGGCGACATCGACCTCGACCAGCTCGATGTTCGGCTCGCCACCGGCACCATCTGCCTTTCCGATCTCGCCCTCGATGTCGATTTCCTCAACCAGAAGGTACCCCCTTCCCTCTCGTTATCGTTCTTCTGTTCTGCTTTCCTTTTGTCGTTGTTAATGCTCTGTTGATCCATTGGTGATTTCTGGAGCTATTTTCTGGCATTCAGTAAAAATACTTCTAAAAGAGGATGAAAGGTTGAGAATGCAATTTTGGCTTGTAGGCTTTTCTTGAGGGTTGTTGTTTACTCGTAAGGCTTCTTACTTAGATTATTTAATTGTAAGAACATTGTTAGCTTCTAGTCAAGATTTAGGCAAGATGATAGCGGCAGCAGGAAGCTTTTCCAGTTTGGCCGGTTAGTGAAGAAGTTGATGTAGTTGTAGGTTGGATGACTTGATCTTATGTGTGTCTTTGTGAGAGTTTATTATCCACGTGCAAGTATATAATGACCTAGCTTTCTTAACAGAAATAGTGATCTAAATTTAGAAGATAATGTTTACTTATTCCCCGAAGAAGATGTAGTCATATTTGTATTTTTCTTTTTAAAGTCGATGTATTGACTAAATAAACAATGTTGAGATGCTAGGTCTAAGTTCTTTTAAGATAATAGTTTCATCTCATATCACTAGTAGACATTTTTCTCTAACCAATGCCATCGTCTTTTTGTGTTCCAGATTGTCGGTGCACCAGTTATGGTAAAAGAGGGATCAATAAAATCTTTATCCATTAAAATCCCCTGGAAGCTAACACAGAATATTGAGATAGAGCTTGATGAACTTGAGCTTGTGTTTGGACAATCTAGTGGGAGCAACATCACCCTCCCTGATTGTTCCCCATCAGGTTATGATGTTGAGCAACATAGCACCAATGTGGAGAAACTTAAACTGGGAAATCTGGAAAATTGTTACAGTTATGGTTATGTTCATGAAGGAGTTAAGGCAATTGCTGACACTGTAAAAAAGTGTCTCACAAGGTTTCATGGTAGAATAAACAGTGTCACAGTCGGATTTGATCTCCAGTCAGCATTTGATGAACTTTTGGTTCTACGAATAAAAGAAATTGATTTTGAAACTTATGTTTCTGAGGATTCCATGTCAAAAGTAGTGAGTTATCTAAAATTTCAAGAAGCTAATGTTGAGTTTCTTCAGATGAACTATATTGATGAGAGCACTGAGCCTCATAAGCACAGAGGGAGAAGCTTTAATAAGAGGGTTTTGCAGAATGGTGCCATTCCAATTCTGACTGGACCAAATGGTGGATTCTCAGGGACAATAAAGTTAAGCATACCATGTGAAAATGGATCCTTAGATATACACAAAGTTAATGCTGACGTATCCATAGACTCTGTGGAATTAAGGGTACAACCCAACATTATTGAGTGGGCCACGTCCGCATGGCAATCTCTAAATATTGGAGCATCTCATTGTCAAGAAAACCAAAGTGAAGTGAACTCAGATTACAATGGAAGGTCCGTCTTCTGATTTTTTTTTTTTTGAAACATCGTGCATATTATATATCCTCTTATCCAATCCAAGTTCCTCATGATACTTATTGATCATAGAGTAGCTATTCAAATCCACCTTCTGTTCTTATTTTCGCTATCTTAATTAGTCTCATACCATTGACGAACTTCAATAATTCCTGTAGTTAATATCACATTACATTATATGAACAACTTCTCTGATTCTTTTTCCTATATACTGAGAACAGCTTCGAGAATAAGTCACATAAAAATGCTTCTAATCATAGGTCTTTTTAAAGAGATATTCAAGATGTTGCTTTTATTTTACTGAAGTCAGGATAGAATTCCCTATTGATATAATTCATTCTTATTTGAATGAAAAATTTATTTTTTTCAGGAAATAATAATTGCTGTTAGACATGGATCTGATGCGTACAATATATTCATGCCTTTTGATCCTCATACCATGGGCTTTGTCATATTATTTTGTATCCTGTTCTGACAATTGCATTTTCATAGTGGTTTAGGGCAGTGCTATCAGAGGTGCATCTAAAGCATGTTGATTGCTTTGGCTCGTACTTTTGACCCTCGCTCTAAGACTTATACTCTTGTGCACTTTTGACACATGCCTCATGAACTTTTGAAAAGACTCTAGTGCCCAAGAGGTGCCACAAAAATTTCAGCTTCTCTTTTATTATCATTCAGTTCACAGTTCAATAATAAACACAATATATGACAGTCATTTTCACATAAATAACATACTTTTACCTGAATGCCTATTTCAGTGAGCAAAATGACACCTCCTCCTCTATGCTCATCTTAAAATCATATGTCTATCATAAATATGATATTTATATTGGCATCTGTATGCTTTTAGCCAGTAAATATTTAATTCATTTGCAAATTATCAACTACATGATGGTTCCTGCCATTCAGAAGTTTTCTAGTTCCTGTGGCTTTCTCGTACAATGTCATTCCTGTTTCTCCTGTACATATAGTTTCAATGTGATGATGCTCTGTACTCAATGTAATTATCCTAAAATGCTTGGTTTTTTATGATACTTATTTATTAAAGATTTCTAAATTGGTTAATGAATATTTGTTGCAGCGTCGACCAATTTGATGAATGTTCTAATGGAATGAGGAGCTCCCAGGCATACTCAGGTAGGGGTGGTGTATGGTACTGGACAAGTTCTATTCTCAGTGCCATATATTTTCCATCTGATTTTGCATTCTGAATTATCTTAAGACTTATTATTTCTTTATATTTCTCATTTCATGTGGTATCTGTTCTCTGTAGATTATCAGTGTCCTGCTCAAATACTTAAGTATTTTCCCAAATCTCCAAACACAAAAATCATATATTTACCTCTGTAGAAAGAGGAAATTTGTCTCTATCTTTCGGACCATATGATGAAATGGAAATCTTTGCAGGGATTGTAAATAGTTGCAGTCAGCTGATAATAAATTTTTAAGCATGACTTTAAACCAATTATTTTTGGTATTATTTCAGTTAATGACCTATGTATATCCAACTGATGTTCTTATCATGAAATGTCTACTTTTCACCTTCAAGGATTTAACCATATGGGTTCAAATTGCATTATTGTTCTTTATCTTTAAGTTATAGCCTAAGGGCGGACCTTAGTGCAATGATAAGTTTGGCCTCCTGGACCCTTCACTGGGGGAGCCTCATTCACTAGGTCCATCCTCTTTTTATCTTTATGTTGTAGCCTTCTCTCACAACCAAAGTTCCACAAGATTTTTAGTAACACCCAAGTACTGCATTTTAGTTCCTACCTGTATTTATTTCTATGGCATATTTCTATGTCAAAATTCTAATATCTAAAAATTATGTCATTATGTGGGTCAATCCAATGTCTTAAACTTTACAGCACAGATGGAGAGCTGGTTATACTAGGCTACTATTGTGATACATGCCAGCCTGCATTCATGACACATGCTTGGTGCCAAGCCAATGCAATGTAAGCATGTCCTCTACACAATATAAAATTCGTGCTGATCCTTGGCTAGATAGTTTTGGGAGAAGTCTAGGTTGAGTACGTGGGGAAGGGTTATGGTTTTTCTAAATTCTATAGGAACTTTTGAACTCTTATGTTCTTTTCCCTGGAATGTAATAAACAGTCCAGATTCACTGGATATAGGACTATGGATCTAACTTGGGTAGATTTACATCTAGTAATGATTATCTAATTTTTTCCTTCATTTTGAAGTGTTTGAGTAGCTTATAGTTGAAAAAAAATAAATGTAATAAATGAGAGCAGCTTCTAATCTAGTCAGTGTTCTATGATGCATTGAGTTAAGAATTTTGATTTTGTTAATGGCTGTTTGGCCTTGTTATCTTGTCTACTCTTTCTAGTTCTTCTTCTTATCTCTCTCCTCCTTATTTGTCCCTCCCAATCTATAAAACATCTCTTTGCTTCATCACGGTATCCGACATGTTCTACCATCTAGGATGACCCCTTACTACCATAGGTTTGCATTCTTTTTATTGTTTCAGTCTAGATTCGACCCTTAAATTGCCTGCTCAACCTTGTTATTTCCCTTATTCTTCCTATAATCTCTCATCTCCCTATTTTTCATTTACCAATTCATCAAACACCCCTTGGTGCATCAGCACATGCCCACCCATCTAGGACTGCCCCTTAAATTCATGGTTTTTATTATCTTTCTTGTTCCTTGCATTTAACATTCCTTTTCAATTTATGACATGACAGCTAATAACAAATTTATTATTTAATCTCTTTCATGGTTGTATCATGTTGTGGTAATTACTTTCCAGTTGCTAGTAATTTGGTAGTTGGCTAAGTATTCTCATCATATCGATGCAGAACGTGTGGATACAACCTTACAAGCTGCACTTGGTAATGTCTCTGTTATCCTTTTCCTCAACAACGATGATCAAAAACTCCCACGAGGTCCCAACAATTTTTTTGACCCACTAGTTAGTGAGCTAAACTCTGAGTCTTATATGACCTGCCTATCGTCAAGTGATGTTTTCAGTGCAACTGAAGTTAATCACCATAATAAGAAGATGCGCCACCTCGAATCTAAGTGTCAGGATATAATTTTTAATCTGAAGGTAAAACTTTGTTTCTTTGAGTATTTGGTATGCAACACCTTGTCAATCATTATAAAGCTTTTTTCTTTTCATACTTTTCATGTATGGTTTAACCTTGCACATTTTGATGAAATCAATAGACTTGCTCTCAAGATGCAAAATTCAGTGCATCAGTCAAGCATATCAACCTGGATGCATACTATGATACTCAGAAATATGCTGTGGGGTTTTCCTCAGATGATTGCAAGAACATTTCCAGTGAGCAAATATTTTTAAGTCACTATTTGCAGGAAAAGGTCCACGGTTCTCTCCCAACATTTCCTTTTCAAATACAATATCATGGTTTAGAATCAGCTCTAGAGGATAATACTCTGAATGGTCTGACCCATGTTAGATTGTTGGAATCATTTGGTGAATGCAGCTGTACTTTTAGTGTCAACTCCAAAGATCAGAAGGATCCTGTGACTGATAGTTGTATGGCAGATAGAGTTTGGAGTTTGGCCTCATCACATGAAAGAAATAGAAATAAAGTTATTGGAGAAGG
The DNA here is from genome assembly GCF_036884655.1 of Musa acuminata AAA Group. NCBI lineage: Eukaryota > Viridiplantae > Streptophyta > Magnoliopsida > Zingiberales > Musaceae > Musa > Musa acuminata. The sequence continues at coordinate 17,484,874 of NC_088354.1, forward strand.
ATTTAATTTCTCCTCCATATCTCATATGGAGGACCTTGAGAAATCAAATTTTAAGATCCGCCAAGAATTGATCCTTAATTCTGCATTATGTTTACATATTAAGTTGTGCTCTCTTTGGATCAATCTTGATGATCATGATTATAAGATTTTATATTGTTTGCTAAACAATGTCACTGATGGATGTTCAAAGGCAGCCAACGGGATGGATTCTAGTATTGACAATGATATCAACAATGAACAGATGTCCCTGAGTTCCTATAATGCATCTCAAATCTCGATTCTTCTGGACTGTGATACCATCAATGCCTGTATCAGGTTCAATGAACTGGTGGAGGTTGCTCAGCCATTACAAAAGGAACTACAGGGATCATGGGTTTGTTTTAAACTAAAACTTAATAAGTTTGAGTCGTTATCTGTCCTTAGTATTGATGGAATAACAAATGGAAAATTTTTATGGCTCAACCACGGCGAAGGTGATCTGTGGGGTTCCAAAATTAATAGGGACAGAGATGAATCAGAACTACTTCTGATAACATGTAGGAGTTCAGCAATGAGTCGGGGAAATGGTGAAGGTTCTAATGTATTTTTTGGCCCTGCTGGTACTGCTGTCACACACACGTGGAATCCAGAGTCCCAGCAAAGTTATACTTCTGTGATTGCTCGTTGTTGGACAGTAATTGCACCTAGTGCTCAATTGGATTGGATTAATACCCTATATTTGTATTTTAGTTCTTCTCTTAGAGAGAAAGAAAGCTTGGTGAATGATGGAACGGCGAGTAAAGAGTCATTTTTTCTGGATTTGATGGATGTTGGTTTAAGTTATGAGCCTCAGAATAAACAATCTCCAGTCAGCAGTGAAGATTGTGATTTTGTCAATTTTTGTGATGTTGAACCCGACAACGAACCAGACAAAATGTACACTGCATGCCTTTTGGCTGCATCATCATTGAGCCTTTCCACTCATTTTAGGTCAGACTCAGCCATGGATTACCATATTCATACAAGGGATGTAGGCCTTCTTATTTCTGAATCAATTGGCTTCATGCATGACATTGATGGCTATTCTGTAGCTTATCTTCAAAAATATGGGTATACTAAGATTGGTCAGGTTTCACTTCTGCAATTTATTTTGAGAATTAGAGGGCTGTACTGGGAAATCGAATGTGCAGAGTCACATATTGATTTAGAATCTTGTTGTGACACAACTTATGGTCTTATCCAATTAATCGCTCAGCTTCAGCAGCTCTATGCACCTGATGTCGAAGATGTTTTGATGCATTCAGAGTCTAGTTGGAATACAATTCAACAGGCAGGAAAGGAACAGAATTCAGGTTATATGGCAGACATAAGTTCAAGCAATTCTATAATATCAGGTAGTGGGTCGTCAACTGGTAATGAAGATTGCCAAGCTTCTGGTCTCTTGGATGACATAGTTGAGAATGCTTTTAAATGCCATGCCATGTCTGATTATTGTAACATACAATCTCATAACTTACTTGAACAGTACAAGTTGGGGAACATATCAAAATCTAAAGTGAATGTTAGAGATTCTGATTCATCTTACATCTCAGAAATGGGGAATTTATTAAACCAATCTGTAAATAAAACATGGATAGATGATGGTCTGATGATAATTGAAGACTACTTTTCAATAAATCTGCCTGAAGGCAAATTTCTACCTGACAATACTTATGCTGCTGATTGCCCTGCAAAGGGGAGAATACTTCTTAGAAACATGGATGCAAAGTGGCGCATGTATGATGGACATGACTGGATTAAATCAAATGGAGTTTCTATGTGTAGTGTTATTTCAAATGGAAGAGATAGGAATGTATGCCTGGAGCTTAGTTTGTCTGGGTTGCATCTTCAATATGACATGTATCCTGAAGGGAAGACCAATGCATCAACACTTTCTCTTTCAGTTCAGGATTTTTATCTTTTTGACACCAGCAGGGATGCTCCTTGGAAGATGGTATGGTTCTTATCTCGATTTCTTATATATGCCACTGATATTCTGACACTAGTAAAGAATTATGTATGAAGTACTTATTTCTTTGAGATTAAAGATTTTAGGTAATTACCATTCAAAAAATCATCCAAGAGAATCCTGCACTAAAGCATTGAAGTTTAGTTTGGAAGCTGTAAGGCCCAACTTGCTGTCACCTCTGGAGGAGTACAGGTAGTCAGATGCTTTCTTTTAATCTTTATTTCACAGTTTATTTGATGATTTTGTAATAACTCATTTCATATCTGATGTGTGTATTACCTTAAATTGTACTGCTAATAATTGCTGTAGCAAACCAGTTCAGTTAGTGCAATAAACAAACTTCAGAAGTAAACCTTCAGAGTTCCTTCTCAAAATTTTTAGTGTCCATGATGCTTATTGCTGCCTAATTCGAATTTATTTATGTTATTGCCAGTTTCACTATTTTTATTTGCAAATAGTTAGTTTCTGAAACAGGCACCTTCTATTGGTCTAGATGATTCTGATATCTTAAAGCTTCATTTTTATTAGCTTCTACAACTTATAACTACTCAGGTCCTTGAGCCAAGGTTATATTGAACTACTGCATTCATTTATCAGCTTTGCTCTTGTGAAAGGCAGTTGACCAAGATATCCTGTTTGTGTAATTTCTATTATTTGATTGTTTTGTTTGTGCTTATGAATTGTATAAGGTTGCCAATTAAATAAAGGTTTATTGGATCCTATGAATGAGATGGTTGCTTTATTTAGCCATTACCAAATAATTTTGCACAGTAAAACAATACAGATGATACAGTTTTTAGGGCATAGGGGAAGAGAACATAGAGAGGTTTCATTTAGGAGGTGATGTTGGAACTTGGAACAAAAAAATGGAGCAAAGTAGGAGTAGAAATTGGAGAAGAACATGCAGTAGAAATTTGAAGAGGAAGATAAATCTGGTGAATAACTGCTTGGGCTTAGTGATTAGTAAACTCACCTCACCTTTCATAAATTATCCCATTCGACCTCCCACTTGATAACCCATGTCTTACTCAGAGTTGAAAATCTGATGACATGAACCATGTATCTTTTTGTGGTCTCTTAAATTGACTTTAGTGCCAAATGATAAGGATCTTCTTTTAACAACAAAAATTGCATTGAGTTTATCATTGGATAGAAAATTTTGAACCAGATTCAATTATATAAATCAGTGCTCAGCATGGGCTGCAAGATTTGACTCTCATAGGTAAAGGATGCAGGACCTCTTTTGAATGATTTTTTTTATTTTAGTTGGGATTTCGCAAATGTCATAATTCATAAGTTGTTAAATGGCAACATCTTCTACAATTTGATATCAGTTTTTAATATTGCTGAAGGAGAGAGAAAAAGGAAGTTAGCTGAAAGAATGGGACAAATCTTAAAATGATTAAAGATTCTTAAAAAAATTGGGAAGTTATAATTTTTAGATTTAATTGAAAATCTCACCCTAACAAGGAAATTTCTTCTTGATCAAAGAATTCCCAATGAAGGAAGTCTACCAATCATACATTCATTGATAAGGAAGAATTTTTGACAAGACAAACATAGAATTACATCTTTCTTTTTAAAAAAAGAAAATATGAAATTATTGATATGTTCTAATTTATGGGATGTATTATTCTTATTATTGTAATTTTCCTTATTTTTGTTTTTTTTTTGTAATTGGGGAATCTTATAAAAAGGAAAAATAAATTGTATTTAGGATATTAGAGAATGGATGAAAGAATGGGATTTTTTTCCACATTATGTGGAAGTGGTGAAGGTCATGTATTTTTTTCCAATGGTATGATTTCATTAATTCTTATGACAGAGCAAGTCTGATTGTTATATTTTTTCTATTATATTATATATCTTTCCCTTCTTTCCTCTCTTTCCTTTTTCTCTAATCCTTACCCAAAAACATCCTTGTTTATTGCGAATTTGTCCTACACCATATTTGCAACCAGAGCTATTTATCCTACATCAATTATCTTTGGAAGCATAAAAAAATTTATTTGAACTAGCCTTTATTGAAAAAACTAGCTTTTATTGAAAAAACTAGCTTTCTGGAAACTTGCTAGTTCATTTTGGACTGCACAAAGTTCTAATTGATCAGTCTATTCAATCTTCAGGGAAATGCTGGTATGCCACCATGGTAAAAGATGATACTGTGTAATTTTAAGTGGGAGACTAGAAAACCTGTTGACCTTTAAAGTCTTAATCTACTTGTCTACATAAATATTGGAGAAAGCTTCCAAGAATTGACATTTAACAAGAATTTAAAACTTATTCCTTTCACTTGTATTATTGTGTAGCCATGTTGCTTGTTTTAGCATTTCTCACTGCTAAAGTTTTGGTGTTTTTCAGGTTATACCTTGAGCTTCTGCCACTCCGATTGCATCTTGATCAAGCACACATTAATTTTCTCATGAGTTTCTTTAACCAAGGTCCATTTGATGATTTCTCTCCTGGTTCATCTAATGCTTTGGATGAGTCTGATATGTCAAAGATAGTAGAGGCACTATCTGCATTCATTCAGGCTAGTTCATTTGCTCCATAATCTTTCTCCCCCAGGCAGTTCAATAATAACTTAATAACAAAGATTGGATTTTGTTAATATTTCTCCAAAATGAAGTATATTTTTACATTTTAATTTTTTTTTTTTGTGAAAATGTTTGTTACCAAGTTCTTGAGTTTGTTAAGCTCCACAAAGCTTCATGTGGGATTCGACTTTCATATTTAAATTGATTATCACAAATAAGAATGTGTTTATACTCTCTTTGTATTAAGTATGAATATGCTTCTTTTTTTTTCTAACATAAAATGGAACAGTGAACAATTAATCCTTCAGTCTTATGTATTTAAGTGCTAGTTTCTTAAAGGATATACACTACAACCCTTACTTTCCATTGGATTTCATATAATCTAGTCCAACTTAAGCCATTTGAGAATCAGCATTTTGATCTAACAGTCCAATTGTGCCCTAGTCTGATTATCAAATTAATATTAGATCAGGAACACATCAACCTAAGCCCAATACATTTATGACTTGTTTATTCAATATTATGTACTTTTTTCTAAAATATGAATACATTATTATTAGGTTTAGAAGTTATCTACCAATGTTAAGTCAGGATTTCAATAACTAATGTTGGGATGTATTCATATTGGATCAGCTTTTCAGATGAGATCTTTGATCTTGTAAGTGGATCTGATATGGATTAGCTCGGTCTATGCATGAGATTGTCAGATTGCATCATATCTTTAAGATGTTGAAAATCTGAACTAAATCCTTTACTTCTCTGCATAATAATATCTAATTTAATCTCCAAGAACTGGTGACATTTGAATTACTGTTGAAACCATGAAGAAAGAAAAAACAAAAATCATGGTTTTATTTTATGCTACCTAGTATAAGCTCGGTTTTTATATTCTTTCTTCCTGTAATAGTGAAGTGCATTCTGTGCTGAGGCATGTCTAAAACAGTTATATCATGTGCTGTCATTTCTGACTCTTTCCTAATATTTGTCATTTTAGAAGTGTGAGGTGAGGCCTGTGGTCATACATGTTGATTATACTCCTCGGCATTTTAATCCAGCTGCACTTGGAAGAGGAAATTATGTCGAACTTCTGAATTTAGTCCCATGGAAGGTAATTTGCTCACTTATAATTGCTTTCTGTTCATTCTTTCATTATCATGATTTGAACAAATCCTTGAGACTCTAGACTGCTGTGCTCTTCCAAAGGAAGGATAGCTATACTGGTCCATATACTTCAAATAAATCTTCGGTACAAAATTGGCAAAACATATAACAGATAATGTCTCCACTAGTCTACCACCCAACCAATCCAACTCCTCATTTGCAAAAAACTTCCCTCATTCTCTTTGAGGCCCTGAATGTGAGACTCACATGTGCATTCATCATTATAAGAAAACAATCCCATAAGTATATTGCTATCATGATCACTGTGTTTATCTCATACTAACTTTTATTAGCTCAACACGAAAAAGAAAAAACTGCATGAAACTAGTATAAGAGATTTGTTTCTATCTTTCTTCTACTGTATTAGAGTTTCATATTATTATTTACTGCAAGGTATACAGTTTCAAATAATATCGTCTGTATCGGTCCGTCAGTTGACCGGTACACGGACCGCCCGTTACCGGATGGAATATATATATATATATATACTTTTATAAAAGGCGACGTCGCATTGCCTCGGTGACATCGCGCCTCGTGGGAGAAGGAAAAGGTGACGTCGTCGAGGCGACACGACGTCGCCTTTTCTAAAAATATATATATAAATATTTATATATAAATATATATATAATCTTTTATATATAAATATAAATATAAATATATATATATATAGAAACGAGGCGACGTCGTCTAGGCAATGCGATGTCGCCTTTTATAAAAATATTTATATATAAATATATATATAAGTATATATATATAATCTTTTATATATAAATATATATTTATTAATTTATATATATATGTATGTATATATATATATACACCGAGCGGTATACTGAACGGTATACTGCTCGGTATACAGTATCATACCGTACCGAGCGAATGTCGAAACTCCGATACGGTACGGTATTTTAATCCTTGATTTACTATTAGAATTAAGCTTGGCATACTTTATTTCTTTATTGGTGTAATAGAGAATTAAGCTTCACCTTACTATTTACTGGTTTGCTTTTGCATTAGTTGCAGGGAGTTGAGTTGCAGCTTAAACATGTCTGTGCTACTGGAGTTCATGGATGGAGCAATGTTTGTGAAACTGTTCTTGGGATATGGTTGGAAGACGTTGCTCACAGTCAGGTTATAGTCTACCCAGGTCGTGTACTTTGCTGGAGAATATTAAAGACGGAAATATAATATAATAAAATATTATATATATTATATCAATTTTTTATGATCATGGTGTTGTTTTTTCTTTCACTAGGTTCCTAATATATTGAAAGGGCTTACACCAGCAAATTCATTATTTTCTGTTTGTTCTGGCTTTTCTAAGTTGGTTATGTTGCCGGTAAAAAGCTATAAGAATGATTGCAAGTTGCTGAAAGGAATGAAGAGAGGTATGCAAGTATTACATGTTCTGATCTCTTTGTGGATATTTGTTCTTTCCTGAAGTTCGTTTTCCACCTGAATATTTATTTTTCTTTAGGATAGATCCATCATAGAACTAGTCCATCTTTATTTAGTATTTTTTACCCAAAGAGTAAATCTTCACTTTAATAAAGAGAACCTGAAGAAATAGTTGATCTTAGAGAAATACGAACCATTAGTTTTGATTTGGATCGTATTGGTAGAGCCCTTTTAATGGATGCATTTAGAATTATGTCTTGAAATCCAAGCACGTATGTAATAGTTAGTCTTAGACACAATTCTTGTTTTTTTACTTCATGCAAGCCAAACAATAATTAGAATGGACTTAAATCATTGCAGGAGCATTTGCTTTTGTAAAGAGCATATCAATTGAAGCTGCTAGACTGGGGGTGCATCTGGCAGCTGGAACCAATGATATCTTGCTGCAAGCTGAAGACATCCTTAAAAGTGCTCCAAAGTCTGAGACAGAGAGAAAAAAAGCAAATGTAAGATATAATCAGCCTGAAAATGTACATAAAGGTATCCAACAGGTATAGATTCTCATTCACCTTGTTAAAATGTTATACTGATGGTGATACTTACTGGACATCAAATACTTCTCTCTTCTATGATTTTAGGATTTGTTGTGTTGAGTTAATCAATACAACAACAGCAACAACAATAATGCTATAAGTCCTAACTATTTGGGGTCGACTATATTGATCTTTTGTCGCTATTGAGATATATAAAAAGCTTCAGGACACCTAGGTGGTGAAAGTGTCTCGCATCACTTCTGGGTAATGATCTAGCTCTACACTAAAATCTGTTAAGATCCATGTTCATGAGATCTGACATAGTTTTACGATGTTGTCAATGGCATAACACAACCCTCCACCTTTTTTATCGAGGATTGGGACCAGCATTAGTGGTGTATTAAGTTATTTAATCTAGGATTTAATTTCACATAGTTAAACTAATGGGCATACTTGTTCCCATGCATCAAATTTATGGGTTGGTTTTATTTCCTTTACTATTTTTTTTCTCAGTTGGTATTAGGTCGTATGGGTCAGTATCTTGCCCATTGGTACTGTATTCATCTAGTAGATTATATTGAGATTTTAAAATCTCTTGCTTCAAGACCAAATGAAATTAATCAGAAACCTTAAATAGTTTAAGTATTTGATCTTAAACATCCTGTACATTTTTAATGATGTGCTACAATATCCTGCTGGCAGTCAATTTAAAACAAACTGCACCAACCTAAAGAAAAAGGATACATTCCAATCTGCACCTCCTTCTATGTCAGAATCATTTATTTTATGATGGCTGAATATTTGTAAACTGGGGGATGTGTTTTGGTTACTGTTGTTATTGATTGCATTTGTTTTCTTTTATCCATTGTGCATTGATGAGCACGAATTGCAAACAATTTGGTTCCATGTCCTGATGACAATTTGCTCTGTTGTCTGTAGGCATATGAGAGTTTAAGTGATGGCTTTGGTAGGACGATATCTGCTTTAGTTGGGACTCCTCTAAAAGATTTTCAGCATGGTGCTGGCACAGGATCAGCTCTCGCAACTGCTGTTCATGCAGTTCCTGCTGCTGCTATATATCCTTTGTCTTATTCTGCTCGTGCTGTCTACTCTACATTACTTGGATTGAGAAATAGGTAAACCTTTTTGCTTAAATTGCATATGATGGAATCTTTTACAATCTAATTTAGCCACCCTACAGAATGGCCTATACCTTAATGAATCCATAGTCATTTTTTCAATTGGGACCAGTACATATTAATGGACTCCAAATGCTACCACAGGTAGTGTACCATCATCAAATATACTTGCTAAAATGCATGAGCAGTGTTGGTGTGGGTGAATTGGGTTGTCCAATATGAATAGTTCTTAAATATTATTTATCTAAATCAATCATGAGGACCAATAACTAGTATCTCTAGTCATTGAATTTTGATGTTCAATTAGGTCACATGATAAGACTAATTCAATAAAATGTTCAAGGGAAAAAAATCATATATCAACTTCCAAAAATGTGCTCTTATGATCTTTCATTCTCAGTATCATGTATAGAAATTCTACCAATAACTCAATTGCTTGGTGGAAGAATCATAATGAACTGGATTTTATTGAGGAAACTAAGAGAGACTTTGATTGATTAGTTGAACACTTGAAGCTTGTAAATTTTCAAATTTAGAGTTTTATCATTATCAACAATATTCCTAAATAATCTAAAAATTGTGGAAATAGAAGGTGGACAATGTTGCACTCACACGTCATCTCTTACATGGTAAATCATATATTCATATATTAGAAGCAAGCATGATGTTATAACACATGCATAAAGGTTTTGTGATGTTAGTAATATCAATACCATGCTGGAATTTGACGATACTTTCTGCTGAATGTATTTGTCATTATTTTATTGGTATACTTATGCTTCCAGAATGCTGTGGCTGAGAATTACATTGCCAAAGTTTACATATGACTGAATGCAACAGAGACAATTATACTTGCTTCCTAAATAACAATCAAGAACTCGGGGCTCTAATCTTCTTTTTATTTTATTTTTTTTCATTAAGTAAGAAGAATTAGGCATTATGCTTTTCCAGTGAGAGACCCCAACTAGACTAAATTTTGGACTCTACTCCTTTTTGTAGTCTAGGACTCAGTAATCATTTGATCACTTAGAAGTTTGGAAGTACTTGTTAACCATGCTTTTGTTTTTGCAGCATGGATCCTGATCACAAAAGGCAATCGATGGAGAAATATAGAGGGCCCTCCCCAATCACGAGATCGCCAAATTAATTCTCTTGGCAGCTATTTATATTGGCATCTGTGTATGTAATGTATTGTACATGATAAGCTCTGTGCAGTGTATTTCGTAAAATATATGCGCCACCCGTTGTCAAGAAAATTGTGAATAGTAATTTATTTTTTTTGTATAAATTATGTGGATTGCATGTCTACCACTGTGAGAGGAAACTACTGCTAGCTTGGACTTGCCATTGTTAATGATTGTAAATGTGATTATTCCTATCCTTGGCTTGCCAAAAGGTCATTCTTTTTTTTTCTTAGTAAATTTGTCTTTATAAGGAACAATAACAAAAACTTGAGCTTATTAAATAAATTATGGGTATGAACTCTTTCATTTCTTAATTATATTGGACTATTTTCCTAGTTTTCTTTCAGTTAAAATGTAATGACAAGTCCCCTAACTTTATATATCATGGCATGGGAGCTCCAAGAATAATGTCCCGAGCAAGACAACAAGAACAGTGGTCGACGATGCTGAAGCTTCGAGTAAACCAACCAAAGAAATGACAAATAGGAAGAAACACTGAACTTTTCATTCTGATTCCTCGTCAACTCACTAACATCTAATCTGCATAATGTGATACGAATGAGGATGTGGTGGGTTTTTGTATACTCACATTATTCATTTTAAATCTACCTAACCTACTCAAGTCAGATTAGGATATCTATTAATCATGTACAAAACATATATGAATAGATTAATAGCTATACTAGTAGAGTTTGGGATGAATTCGTCATGAAATTTATGAGGACTCACGTCACTGCAATACTTAGCTAAGAATCACTGTCTTGGCATCGTTCTTAGGATATATCTAAGCATTTAGAAGCAAGGAAAGAGTGCAATCATCGTTTAGAAATCAAAGCGCATTATATCTTTGTCAGTTGTTAACTTATTTTTGTCCGATAATCTTATTTTAATTGACTTTTGGTCAATTTAAACTATTTAACAGAATGTGATATTTTAATTTAAGACACATAAAATGATGGAATAATAATGACGTCTAGTAAAATGAGTTGAAAGACATGAAATAATTCTCCATGTTTTAAGTCTTTATGTTTTTATATAACATTTTAGATATTAAGGATCCAAAATGTTGATCATATATTGTTTTTAGAAAGAGTATAACAGACTATATTTTTTACCAAAGCATATCTTTTAACCAATGAAATAATTGACGAATCTATAGGAGCTACACCAAGAAAAATATATATCTAAATATTTGACTATAAGTAGTTCTTATTTAAGAACGGACTAATTATATATTACTCCCTATAATTAGCTATCTTTAGAATTTCAATCCTTATACTTTCAAAAGTTACATTGGGATTCCTATATCCATGAAAATTAAATATTTAATTCTATTTCTCCTTATATTTATAACTTTGCTAACGAAATCATACTCTATGGTAACTCGAAGTGAGGTAAAGTCAGTATGAACTCAGTGATAAACCTTACAATATTTTTCTCATCATAGCAGATGGTTTAAGAAAAAATGAAATTAAATATTTCACTTTCATAAATAAAAAGATCTCACTATAACTTTTAAAAGCATAAGGACTGTAATACTAAAGATAACTAATTATATGGGATAATATGTAATTAACCCTTTAAGAACAACAAAAACTTGTATTCAAGGATTCTATACATGTCAAGACATACTATCAACTTTTAGATTTTAATTTTTCATCATTTGATGTTTTAAACTAACATATATATATATATATATATATATATATATATATATATATATATATATATATATATATATATATATATATATATATATGATTTTTAAATTTATAAAGAATTAATTAAAATATAATATCCAAAGAACCTTGTTTCATATCGATCGGTTATATTAATCATTCGGATTAATACATATTGGTAGATATTAGTGCATCATGTGTCGATACACCGATATATACCTATATTCTAAAAAAAATTAAAAATAGTCTAAATTTTTAAAAAATATATTTTAGCATTTTTTTAAATTTCTCATATATAAATTATATTTAAATAAGAATCAAGTGTATGTATGCCATAAATGAATATAATTTTAGGTAAGTGGACCTAAACGTAAGATAATGTGCTTAATGTTCCTAAACATACATTAATAAATCAGTAATCATATAAAATAATAAAAAAAAATATAGAAGGAAACTAAATACCTTCAGTTGGAGAATTTAGACGATTAAACAAAGTGCTCGTTTGTGAAAAATCAAGAGGTTGATTTATACCAATCAATTAGAAGATTAAACAAAGTGAGAGTATGAGAACGATTGAGAGAGTGTGTGAACGAGCGAGTGAAAGAGGAGGGAGGAGGATCTAAAGGGTAACACAAGCCTAATAGTTGATTCGGCCATTGGACCAACTGATACATAATAGATATGATCGTATCCCTTAGGAGATAGATATGATCGTATCGATACATAATAGAGAAGTACCAACTGATACGCTTATCCCTGACTATATACCATCCTAAATGGAGTGGTCTACGCATCCATTAGCTATCGATTTGAAACATACGATTTTGTTTCATATGGTATTAGATGGGTGGCACATCAAAACATGAATATACCAATTTAGGTACACAATGTATATTCATTTTGTATATTAATGTACTTATATGGCTTGAAATATTGTCTAATATCTACATGGATCTGAATTTGGTGTTCTTGTATTTTCAAGCTTTTATCCATTTGAATTTTTGTTATCTTATATTTATAATTAAACTATAAAAAAATGGTGAATTTTCTTTCAAATTAGCCAAAAGTTCAATCAAGATATTGCTTCAGCTTCTATAAATGCCTCAACTTGTTCGTACATGATCCGCACAAAGAAAAAAAAATCATAATTAATAAAGATTTATCATAATATATAATTTTTGAAAAATAAAAAATCATAATTGATAAATATTTATCCAATTATATAATTTTGAAAAATATAGTATAATCCTATATGGCTTTCCAAGAATCATTTGGGAACTAAATTTTGAGGTTTCCATATATTTGAAGTTTATTTATCAAAGTTATAAGCCTTTTTAAAATTCAATTATAAAATAATTACAAATCAGAAAAAACATAAAAATATGATTTCAGCTTAGAAATACAATATACAACTCATTTATATGTTATGATACAACAAAGTTGATAATTGGCATAGATTTATTTTGTTACATTATTTTTTAAAAATATATTAAATCCAGTCAAAAATTATCATGATCAGGATATAATATTTGGAGATATTTCGATCATATAAATATTTTAATTGATTTCTATCGAATCTTTTTAGACCTTACTCTTTCTCTTATTATTATTATTATTTTTTTCGGGATCTTAATTTCTTACCCATTTTGCTTCTTTTCTTGAACTGGATTAAAAAAAAGACAAAAGAGACAATAACTGATTAATGTTAAGTGGGAAAATCCCTGCGGTAAAAGAAAATACAAAAGAACTACATAAATTATTGATGTATATATATAATAATAATAATAATAATAATAATAATAATAATAATAATAATAATAATAAATAGTATCATACATACATATATGCATTATACATAAATATATATATACATACATATATACATACATATATATACATATATATATATATATGTATATATATGTATATATGTACATACATATGTATATATATATACGTATGTATATATATATCTATATATATATACATATGTATATATATATATATATGTCTATATATATACATATGTATATATATATATATATACATATATATATATATACATATATACATATATATACATATATATATATATATACATATATATACATATATATACATATATATATATATACATATATATACATATATATACATATATATATATACATATATATACATATATATACATATATATATATATATACATATATATACATATATATACATATATATACATATATATATATATATACATATATATACATATACATACATATACATATATATACATATATATATATATATATGTATATATATATATATATGTATATATATATATGTATATATATATATGTATATATATATATATACATATGTATATATATATATATACATATGTATATATATATATATACATATATATATATACATATATATATATACATATATATATATATATATACATATATATATATATATATATATATATATATATATATATATATATATATATATATATATATATATATATATATATATATATATATAATGCAACGCGTTGATGTGTCGGTTCGATCCTTGGATCAACTTCCCCGGCGAAGTCGCTCGACCGGAGGCCGAAGGATGTACGGCGTCGAGGCGAGCGGGGCGGAAACCGAGCGGACCGCCTTCCGGCGGGCGGAGAAACGGTACAAGCTCTACAAATCTCAGCCTCCCAGATCCCGGTTCGCTTCTTGGGCTCAAACCCTAAACCTCTCTCTCTCTCTCGATCCTTTTCTTTCTTCCTGCCTGCTTTCTTACGAAGAATTCGATGCTTTGTGGTTGCAGGAAGCAACCGGTTGTGAACCGGACCGATCTCTCGGACGTCATCGATTTCCTTGCGGTCCTTGAATCCTTCGAACGCGACGGAGGTACTCCGGAGGGTATCTACAGATTCGAGTGCCCGGGTTTTGCTCTTCCAATCTTTTGCCTCAAAGATCGACCAGGTACAGAGTGGGCCGTCGTCCTTGGTTCTGCTACTGTTTCTTTTGCGCTTTTTTCTTTTCTTTTGTGTGATTTTGATAAGGAAGGAATTTGTAAGTTATTCACTTGGAGTCTATAGGCTTGTGAAGTCAATGTTGCAAACTAAGTTGAAGGAAGAAAACGATTCTGAGTCCGCATTTAGTTCCTTTACTGCTTCCAAAGTTCGTAGCAGGGATTATTACGTCTATTTCTTATCTATGCTTGTTGGGTGTTCTTTGTGTTCGTTCGTTCTGGGCTTATCAGATTCAGGTTTTGATGGTCATCTCCAGTATTTTCTTAACTCAGTTTTTGATTCATGATATTGTTGTGAACATGGTTTTAGGATGTCTTCGTCTTTTCTATTTTTTTTGTTGCTGCTGTGCAGACTGGGTTAAGCTTCCATCATGACATGGAGTTTGTTCCCATAAGCATTAAAATGATTTTTAAAACATAGAAAATGGGCTTTCGGCAATAACAAATAGTGGTTAGACACAAGCATATGATGTCATTTCCTAAATATGCTTGAAAACATGAAACTTGCTTCTGTGTTAGTTCTAAGCAAAGAAAGTGTGTAAATATTTGTTGGTGTGTCATGATTGCACTTGGATTTTGGCAAAAAAAGAAATTAAAGTTGTTTAAGGCCTCATGACATGGAGACAGCAAAGTATCTTGGAGCTCTGGTGTGTTAAGGCAGGTTACACTTGTTGGTGAAATGAGGTGCACTTGGTTAATATATATACACACATCTATACACATGTTTTCGAGGTGCAAAACAAAACTATTGTTCACCAATGTTTAAATAATGTAAAATTAGATGTGGTTTGCCAATACTCAAGTAAATTAAATTTTTAGATCAATCACATAGTTATAGTGAACTTGAACATCTGTTTCTGTTTTGATTCTTAACAATTGTTGTTTTAATATTTTAAAGTGAGTTGGGCTAGATATGTTGTCACATACATGATTGCATTGTGTTATATCTTGATTGTCTGGTGGCAATGGTGGTGCTGCAACATCAGTTGGTTAGTCCAGATCAAAATCCAAAAACATTAATTAGAAAAAAAAATCACATAGAGTAATTTTGTTACTAGTCAAATAACTCCAACTAATCATGCTATCTCTGGGGTACTCTATATGTAATAGAATATTCAAATTCTAATACATGTAATGAGCTGGTCAACCTTTGCAACATGATTTATCTTTCTAAAATTCAAACCTGATAAGTACAAACATGTACACTCAACTTTCCAACTGTGGTATGATCAGGAACCATGTGGCCTTGAGGAAGTGTACTAGATCAGGATCATCATTAAAATTGGCAACCGCCTCAAGATCACCATGACCAAATCGGGGAAGTAACAAACACAACTTATCCTTAGGCACCTTTTTTCCATACAGACTTTCACCATCTCTTTGTCACTTGTCTCACTCCCTTTTTAATATGAGCTCAATAATGTCTAAGATGGAGATGAAAGTGATAGATTATAAGGACAATAGAGAAAGTGCAGTTTTTTGTGGACCATTGAGCTGTGAAGCAGCTATAGAAGTGGGCCACCTGTTCACTGAGCAGCTATAGAAATCCATGGATTTGCCATATGGATCTGATCACCTGCACTAGAGGAGAGAATAACTCAGGATAGGAATAGAGATATTGGGTTTTGGTTAGTGAGTTTAAGGTTTTTTTTTCAAATTGTGCAAAAAGTGGAATGTGATGGACATCATTCTTCACTATCATCTTATTAGACAAGTTATCATTGGTCAGACCAAAATATAAAATCGTGTTTCTTGTTTTGATACGATTACTCATTAACCAACTAATCTCATCTATGGTTTCAGTTTGGTTAGCGTGTGGTGTCAGGAATAATGGTTGACACCATCATGAGTTGTTCAGCTTTGTGAAGACATCAGATGTATTTAAACATTTGTTGATTTTGAAAATTAAATGTGATGTTGGGTATTTTCTCTTATTCTTATTATTTATATATACAGTTTCCTGGCAATGCTGATTGCCGATCAGTATTTCTGTCTTAACGTCAGATAGAAAAATCTGATGCCATAGGATCGGGATATCTTTGCTGGAAGTTTCACATTTTTATTTGTAGTCTTATTCTTGTCCTATACATCTGGCTACTTACAAGAGATGTGCATCAGCTATTTTCTTTAGAACCTTGATTCTAGTTATAAAACCATTAGCTGATATGGTTCATATTTGTTATTTTCATGTAGGATTTTATTTTATTCCATGTGCATTGACTATTGAAGAACAGTGCTACTGGATCAGGCAGAGTTTGATTAGCTTTCCTCAGCCTCCTAACAGAACAAACCATACAGCTATTTATGGCCCAATTTCTGACTTATTAACTGCTGTTCAAAACAAGAAGATTTTGGTGGAAGCAGAAAATTCAAACGTGAGTCTGGTTGACAACAATATGCTTGCACCTAGATATATCTTTTCAGAAACAAGTCTTGATACACATGTAGAGGGGCATGATTCATGCAAATCAGTTTCAGCATCAGTTCTCCTAAGAAAACTGCGTTGGAGTACCCTTGGCCTACAGTTTGACTGGTCTAAGGTACATTGAGGTTTCATTTTTGTATTTTACTTGTTTTCCAATTCAGTGAAGAGTTCCCCTAGTTTTTAAGTAGAGATATAGAATCATAGATGAACATTGGGAAAATATTTTTGACTATAGTTTGGGTATAGAATAGGAATATAGGATGAAATGGTCTGTCTCTATATTCAAAAGAAAATTGTTGTATTTATATGCCGTTGTCATCTATCATTAATATTATTATAGTGAATTTCCATTTAAGTGAAGAGTTCACCTTTTTTTTTAGTAGATATATAGATGTCCATTGGGAAATAAATTTTGGCTATAATTTGGGTATCGAATAGTTAGAGGATAAAATGTATCTTTGTATGCAAAAGAAAATTTGTACTTATATATCATTTTTAGCAACTGAAGATAAATTGCTTAAGGTTAAGAATGAAGCAAAATAGAGTTAAATGATGCTTTATATATCTGGAATTCCAATTGACGGAGGGCACTTGAAAGTTGAAACAGTGATATCCTGTTCGCAGTAGCTTGCTATCATAGTTTTATGAGTACATGTGCTTGACACTTACTAAAAGAAGATGCCTGCTTTAAAATTCGTTCTTGTTACATACCTCGCTTGGTCAGTTATCAGAAAACACCGTGGTTATTGTTAAGTCAATTAGAACCTTATTCCTGATTTTTGTTTGCTTGGAAATCAGGATGTTTCTTTTGGTACTTTTGGCGTATTAATTTTTCTCCTTCATAGAGATGGGTTTTGCTCATGTAAGAATGCAAAACTTTTAATAGCAGTTAAGTTTCATCTATATACTTTCTATATTAAGCCTATAATGAATGCTTTGAGATTTACTAGTATTTGGAGTGCTTTCTGTTGTCCCAGTTTGCTGATTTACTTGTTTGGAATTATTGCTTTTTGAGGATGATTAGGTTGAGTGCATCTTTTTTATGCAAAATGTGACAAAGAACCAACCCTATTACAAGCCTATCTTCATAAATGCTAGAGAATACACATTATATTGTTAAGTACACTGATTCAGCTGATTTACCTGTTTGCAATTTTAACTTTTGTTGAAAAGACAAAGATGATCATATTGAGTGCATCTTTCTTATGCAAGAAAAAAGAAATAGAACTGCCACATTTCTGGAAAACTTACATTCTTCAGAAATGCTGGGATAATTTTATCCAGAATTGGAAGTTCATCAATTTGACTAATGTTTTGCTTTATAGGTATCATGTCCTATTCACATGTGGTCCTTGCTTGCTTTTTTGTGTTGCGTCATCACTTATCTCTTGGTTTATGTTTGTTATGATGTAGCGCAACTATGATGTATCTCTCCCTCATAACAAGATACCAAATGATTTATGTCTTCTTGCCAAGAAGATGGCAGTACCAGCCATGTCATCAGGGGAAGAATTCCAGCCCGAAGCTGCAATAGTGAACTATTTTAGTCCAAGTATGTCACAACATATCTAAAACCCCACAGTTCTATTGCTAGTTGGTTAAGAGATGGTACCACTGGTATGTTGGTTCCACTGATTTATGATGTAACAACCTAAGAGAGATTCTTTGCAGGTGACATGCTTGGTGGTCATCTTGATGACATGGAAGCGGATTGGAGTAAGCCTATTGTAAGCATAAGGTATGCTTGCCTTAAATTGACCTTGGTTGTTAAGCATCTAGTAACAAGCTCATGAACTTCGTAAATCTCTTATAGCCTGGGGTGCAAAGCTATTTTTCTTCTTGGGGGAAAATCTAGAGAGGATATGCCTGTTTCCATGTTCCTTCGTAGTGGAGACATCATACTTATGGCTGGGCAAGCAAGAGAATGCTTCCATGGTTAGTTCTCATTTCTGTTTTTTTTTTTAATTTTTTCTTTTGGCGTTAAGATCCTTGTATTTTATTTTTTGCAGATCCACTCTTTTGCATAATTAGCATATTCATATCGCTCTGATAATTCTTGTTGAAGATGTCAATCTGAACTGCTGACTAACTAATTCATATACAGGAAATATGCTAGAAAGCATTGTCTTCTTTTTCCATGTATTGTGTTTCTTAATAAGTCTGATGTTATACATTGGATCTGGTGAAAAAATATATCTTCCAAACCAACTCAGGCTTGACCCAATACTTGTATCCAATTAGTATATAGAATTATGTATTGACATGAACAATGCAGATGCAAAGTAAAACAATCACAAACATCAAACAAGGGAATCAAGTTTGGGAATAGTGATGCGAATGATGATCCAATATGGGTCTAAGGGTCTAAAGTGTGCTGCCTAAACTTCACATGCACATGTTATCTCTATGTATGAATCGGTGAAAGCAAGGCTGCAATAAAGCAATTTGTCATGGTGCCGATGCAAAAAGGTTATTTGATTCTATTCAGGTTAAACCTATTCTGTTTCATGTATCTCTCTTCTTAATAGCTATGCTTAGCAGTCAAATTTGATTATCCAAGACTTTCCTGTATTTGTTATAGACCTATTCCTATGGGCTCATTACATGTCAAGTATTAGGTTCTTTTTTGGATCTTATAGATTGCCCAACCAAGACTTGGCTCTACTATAGTATGATTCATTATATAATGTTGGCCATATCTTCTTAAGTTATAGTGTAGCTTATTTGTAGGTGGTTCTTTTTTTCTTTTTGATGAAAGCCAGGGTAGGGATTCTGGACAATCCCTTTTCTTGTGTTTTATGTGATATTGGTTGATTTTGAGCTAGTCCCCAATGGATTTGATCACTTCCAAGCTGATCTTAGGTAGGTTCTAGAGGAATTTGATCGATCCTACACAATCCAGGCAGATTCTTGTTGATTCTTGGTTGATTCAATTGACTTCTGGTCCGACGATCTGATCCAGCTAATCTCGACTGATCTCAAGTTCAAAAACATACAATTTCATCATTTCTCTCTTTTGTTCTGTCAAACAGTAATTTTTCTTCAATAATTTTCTTATCCTACTTTCTGTTGTTGGTTTCGAGAGGATAAGGATGTTCACCCAACACAAATGTTTGGTAGAGACGGTGTTTTAGTAATGCACACATCACTTGTGTGTTTGGATCCAAGGTGGGTTGTAGTCGACCAATTCTCCCAACATCCATGTCAAAAACCCTTTGGTAGTCTTATAGCTTACATGAAGAAGCATGTACAGGGTGGTTGCAACAAGAGGTGGTGTCAAGATTTGAATTTGTTGCAATCATACAGGTTATGGGTGAGCACATAGCTGACAATTGGTTTCTTTACCATTGTTGTTAAATTGTATTATGTACTGTACCAGCTAAAGATTGTCTAATATTACATCGGGAGCTATATCGATCTAGGTTGCAGATGTTTGCTGAGAGTAGATTATGTTACCAAATTGTGCTGGAGGTTGCGTTGTCATGTAAGTTGCCATTCTTGCGCTCTGAGGCAGGTGAAAGATTTCTCCCAAGAGATTAACACACTATTATAATGAACTAATTTCAATTACAAATAACAAAGAGTTAATTCTGCAGCCATAAAGCAGAAAAGGTTCTCTTTCTTTCTTCTTGCTTTGTGGTAACATGGTCATTAAGCCACCGGCCATTATAAGCGACACTGAGCTCATTAATACTTTGACGATGGGTGATAATCTGAAGATTTTAGAATTGTGGTTGTTACTTGATTTTTCCCCATATATTGCTGTTAATAACAGCAATAAGTATTGGAGACTGTTTTAACTCTGTTCTGGTTTCTATTTGAACAGGAGTTCCTCGGATCTTCATAGACGACGAGCATGCAGAGAATTCTGATCTGTTGTCACAATTTTCGGGTGAAGATGATCGCTGCTTCATGGATTACATAAAAAGCTCAAGAATAAATATCAATATCAGACAGGTCAACTAGAAGCATGTCAACAATTTTGCAATTGGAACAGCATTTCCTTTATGACAATACCAATTTCCTTATTTTAGCTCAAGTGGCTTAGCTTGTTATTAACAATGGGGAAAGAAAATTTTTAAGGACATCATCAGTACGGCAACGGCGATAGCACATGACTTTTGACTGGGGATGTCATCTTGGAAGAGTTGAATGGGGGAGGAATGATCGCTTCATTGTTGTGATCCATATACAGCTGAAGAGTGATGTTGAATTGGTTCTGCTACGGCCGGAACCGTTGGTGGCAACTGTAGCAAGTGATCTCCAAACATGCAGAGTTGATCCTCCTGGTGGCTATCTCCTTCATCCTCTCGGCCTTCTTCACCTCTTCTCTGGCTCGCTCCCAGACCAGCTGAGCACGGGCAAACTCTTGCTCAGCCAACTCTAGCTCCCTCCTTGTCAGCTCTCTTATCTGTTCAGCATAAGCATTCTCTACAGCTGCAAGTCGGATCTGCTCTGCAGTTTGTTGCTTCAATAGTTGCAGACTCCTCGCATAGCCGTGGGATTCCTCAGTCGCAGATGGCTGCAGTGTGCTGATACTCATTGACAGATTAAGATCAAGTAGCGGATGGTCAGATGTGTCCGTTCCAGCCGAGGACTTTGGTGCATGAGAGGGAGGTCGGGTGGAGGAGGAGAGTAGCAGCCGCAGTTCTCTTTGATCATCCTCTTCCATAGGACCAAAAGAGAGACAGATAACCCAAGAGCAAAAGGATGTGGCGGAGTATGGTGTAGTGACTAGCCTCCTTATATAATGATCTCCCACATGCCAACTTTACCAGCTTGCCCATGCTGTCAGTCTCTTGCAGAACCTTAAAGATTATCGTCAGGCTAATAATATATATGTATGCCTAGCTTTAATGTACGACCAATTCTGTCAATTTGATGCGTGTGAATTGCTAGATTCGTTATGCTGAGTTGCTGATATCTATACCTTTTTCTTGAACAGAACTGGGTTCCTTCGAAAGAGACTTCTTCGTACCACCGCATTATGCATTATGCATACGTGAGGAGGTACGTTAAGTACGTATTCTTCTTATATGCACTGATTCAAAGTATCCAATAAGCTTCGAACAGGTACGCATCACACCCTCCTCCGTCCTCTCTTGCTTTGTTAGGTTGCTTGCTTTTGCATCCAACTCGGCCACTTTACGGGTTGGCAGTGGGAGAGGGTGCAATAATTGCATGGGCACGTGTGTGAGCCTTCTCTATGGGAAGAGAGAGAGAGAGAGAGAGTACTCCAATGGCTGTATCAG
Source organism: Musa acuminata AAA Group (assembly GCF_036884655.1). Taxonomy (NCBI): domain Eukaryota; kingdom Viridiplantae; phylum Streptophyta; class Magnoliopsida; order Zingiberales; family Musaceae; genus Musa; species Musa acuminata. The sequence continues at coordinate 17,507,205 of NC_088354.1, forward strand.
TAGGTCGAGGTTGTCCTGACACCTCTCACCTTTTCCTTCATCATTGCCCTCGATCATTTTTTGCCCGTGGAGAAGAACCTTCAAACCTTCCCTTCCCTTCTATTCCATTTCTAGCTTCGAACCTTTCGTCTTTCGTGAGAACACCCGCCCTCCCATTGTGAACTTGTGCTCGGTCATCGGGATTGACGTAGGTGATACATTTCTCGACTAAGATCCCACCAGGGGGGGTTGTGTTTCCCACCTACCAAGACATCGAATGTGTACTCCATTGCCTGGGCCTCATATCTCTCTCTCTCTCTCTCTTTCTTGTCATTGTGGGCACGGATCCACCCACGATTAGATCGTTCTCGTCTAAAGGTGATAAGTGGACCCCGGGAGCTCAAGTCAAGGGACTATTGGTGGTGTTCCGATTTAGAACGCCATGATATGAGCTGATGTGTTGAATCATCGACCACATAGTCGTTGATATGTGGTGTTAAAGGGTCGGATCCATCCAAGCGTAGCTCGAACCCATTAAGACAGCCAATGTCGCATGTAACATTCCTAGGATATATCCATATCCGAAACCTTTCTGATAATAGATGGAAAGATCACATGAAAGATGTCGTGAAAGAACTACTCAAAATTTCTATGGAATTATATTCTCTAATAAAATTGTAAAAGTGAAACACTTACATTGAATATATGATAAAAGAATATTTCATACACAACCTCTAAAATTATAAAAATAAGAAATACCGATGCAAGAAACAAAATTTAAAATTGATCCCAAAGCACGAATGAACAAAATCTGAGTACAGATTTATTAGAATCAATATAAATACATGAAATAAATTTCAAAGGAATAGAATTAAACATTCATAAAACCATATGAAAAGAGAGAAAATTCATTAAAAGATTATCCAGAAAGAGATAAACAAACAATTCTATGCCATATATATATATATATATATATATATATATATATATATATATATATATATATATATATATATATATATATATATATATATATATATATATATATATATATATATATATATATATATATAAACTATGAAATCCTCATGATCTATGCGACTCTGGTAACACGATAAAAGGAACCTGACGCAATGCTGCATGTTAAGAGCACTGGTTCTAGATTTAATATGGGGAGTCAAGCGTAGTCCAAATTAAATATACATTCGAAGAACTTTTATTCCCATCGGCCGATGAGAATGAATTTTGTTTTGTGATCATCTCATGTTTAAATTTAAGAGCAAAACATATGCACATATAAGCCGAAACTATTTGTAAAAGTGCTAAAAATAGTTGATGAGTCCCACCACACCGACAAGATGGGATGACAAAAGAGAATCGAAACATCAAGTGATATTATCTATCTACCCACCTGTCTATTTATCTAGCTAGCTATCTATACATACATACATACATACATACATACATTATGTATACATGATTTAGGAATATGGAATGTAAGATCAATACCTATTGTCAAAAAATATTTATTTCTTTTGGAATATTTTCTGATACATAATCTAATTACTATTATGAAAGAGATCACTATCCATCTTGGAATTCATAGGATGAGGAGGAAATTTTTTTTTTTTTTTTTCATATTACTGTATATATACTTAGTTGTTTCAGTATTTTGTACATTCCATATGTGAGAAATCCAAAGATGACTTTTATTACTGCCATTTCATACTATGAAGCGAAAAGTTGGAAGTGGCCCTCAATCTAATACTACAGCTCAGAGACTGTACTGTACTCAGCACAACTTAGTGGGGGAAGGAAGCAGACCATAAAAGTGGTGACGACGCTCGTTACCACTGCTTGCTTCCTGTAACATCTCCCAGCCTACATACTGTAAAGCTGCAGAATCCCATATCTCATGGGTTGGTGTTCAGCTGCTTTAATGGGGAAGAAAAAGTGTGTGTGTGTGTGTGGGAGCAAAGGGAACATGAGGCATGTGTTAGGAAAGGCAACTCACCATCTCTCTTCTCAGCTTTTTCAGCTGATGCCTTCACCCAGACCACAAAAGCCTCAGTGCAGTGTGGGTGATGCCATGTACCATGGTCTCCCACCACCATTGACAGCCACCAAACTCTCTAAAAGTTGATGGATTGGCCTGGAAGATTGGTGGAAGAAAATTACCTCATGCTCCTCCAGCCATCGCTAAGACTTGCAGGTGATCGTCGATCCGTCGGCCGGTCGATGGGCTGATCGGCTGTCGGCATCAGTGGGTTTTGTCTCGCCATAGAGACGCCTGATCTATTGACCGAGGTAGTGGGAGGGGCGAGTGGTCCAAAAGTGTGGATCAGATCTCGTATCAGAGGTCCAAAGGTGCAGATCCTGCCGGGTGCTGTAGATGATGAGTGCAAGTGGTTTTAGAAAGATGAACATATAAACACACGGAAGAAAGCATCAGTAAAAATTATTTTAATTGGATGATCAGAAATTTCAAAAGCTTGAGCTGTTATGAAAAACACCATATCAACCTGAACCTAAATACATGGTAAAAGTTCAAACGAAAAATGGATATTACATAAATATTATTGGGTGAAATGGAAATGGACAGAAAAAGATTCGTTTCCGAAAAAAAAACTGAAGGTCCGAACCAGTTCTAGAACCGGCCCCATGATTCCCAAAATTTAGGAAGCGGAACCGAGGTCAGGCCTATTAGTGATAACGAATGACGTTTATGCAGGGGCAATCAATATAAACCAAGGCATAGACTTAATGCACGAGATCATGTATTGATGACAAAGACACCTGTATCTCCATGCCGAATGTCGAACATAAAACCAAATGTTCAAGAGTACCATTCTTCAGGGAATAATACTATTATAAAAATATTTCAGATAAGAAAATGGTGTTATCATATGGGTTCAATGAAGAAGAATTCCAGTCGCTGCCTCTGGAGTTTTCCTATGTTGATATGTTAAGCAGAGACTTCGGGTGTGTGAGGTGCTTTAGAAAACATCTCTTATCCTTCTTCATTGAGGTCCGTTAGTCAGATTCGAAGGCTCTGGCGATGCTTCCATTTTATCAACAATACCTGCCCGTGAAAAATTCTGAATAATAAGATTGTAATAAATTTAAATTAGCAACAATGCTACTAAAAATCTTGATAGCGAGCGAAAAAAAAGTAAAAAAAAAGAAAGAAACAAAAACAAAAAAGAAACGGAGAAAGGAAGGCCTTCTTATTACCTAAAACAATCCTAATTTTCATTCAGTAGCAGGCTGACTTTGCGATTATGGACCGTGGCACCATTAGAAGGAAGATGGTAGGAAATTGGACATCTTGATACTATACGGTCAAGACCAGCACTTCAGACAAGCAAAACCGAACAACCAAGCCACACAAATTCCAGCACTTGTACAGCTAAACAACAAAAATGCGTGGTTCGTGTCAAAGGTAGAACATCTATCTGCATGTTGAACATCAATGTAGATCCAATCTTTGGGTTAAGGTACTTCACAAAGCTTTTATAAAGACTTAGAGACAATAAAAGAGCTGTGGAAGAACTATGTAGATGCCTGGATCAAATCTGAGATATTAGTAGAAGAACACCAAGTTGATAGGACAGGGAGAATCAACAACTAGCACAATTAAGAAAATGTAATCTTGCTGTCCGGTTGTTATGTCCATAGCGTCGCGTGTTGGGCTAATGGCCCATATTCAATCCATATGGGCTTTATCAGCCCACAGCCCATACCCTCTCTTAACCTAACCCTAATTAAGATTAGGGGGGTGTGGTGGCTGCGTTTTAGAGGCAGATTAAGGCTATAAAAAGGCAGCAACGAGGCAGATCTTTGGAGCCACGAGATTCCAAAGAGAAGAAGGAGAACAAGGCAAAAAAAAAAGAGAAAGAAAGGAAAGAAGACAAGGACAACGCAGAGAGACTGTTCTCAATCATCTAGTAGTGTTCTCATCTCAGGTTAGATCAAATCTACAGTAGGCTCTTGCTGTGATTACTTGGGAGGTTTTAGATATTGTGGGCAGTGACGTGATCCTTGTATCCCAGTTATTCTCTTGTGGTTGTTGCTAGGGTTTTGAGCAAGAGATTGAGATTTGTACATTCATTATTCTCATAGTGGATTATCTCTAGTTTACCCCGTGGTTTTTACCCTTCACATTGAAGGGGTTTTCCACGTATATCTTGGTGTTCTGTTTGATTGTGTTTCCATTTTATTCCGCTGCGTATTTTGGTCTTCTAGTATTTGTTCCTATACAAAGGTTATTCCTGTTTATATCCCCATCAATTGGTATCAGAGCGGGATTTTTGGTGATTTAATTTTTGTATTTGAACATGGAGGCCAGTAATATTTCTCGCATGATTAGTTTGAATGGAAATAATTGGATGATATGGAAACCAAGAATGGAAGATCTCTTGTATTACAAAGATTTGTATGGACCTTTGCAAGGGGATAGTGCAAAACCTATAACTATGACAGATGATGAGTGGAAGAGGTTAGATCGAAAAACAATTGGGTTTATTAGACAGTGGCTTGATGATAGTGTCTTTCACCATGTTTCTACTGAAATTTCTGCATATTCTCTTTGGAAAAAATTGGAAAGTCTCTATGAAAGAAAAACAGTTGGCAACAAAGCTTTTTTGATCAGAAAACTTGTGAACCTAAAATATAGAGAGGGTGCTTCTATTGCTGAGCATTTGAATGAAATGTAGAGTATTACTAACCAGTTATCCTCTATGAAAATGTCTCTTGATGATGAGTTGCAGGCATTGTTACTTCTCAGTTCATTACCAGAAAGTTGGGAGACACTGGTGGTTTACCTTAGTAATTCTGCGCTAGATGGTATTGTCACTATGAGTCAAGTAACAAGCAGTTTGTTGAATGAGGAGTTGAGAAGAAAGAGTTCGGCAACATCTCAGAATGATTCACAGGCACTTATCTCAGAGAACAGAGGAAGGTCAAAGTCTAGAAGCAGTTCACGTATGGGTAGGAGCAAGTCAAGATCAAGAAAAGATATTGTTTACTATAACTGTGGTGAGAAAGGACATTACAAGAACCAATGTAAGCAACCTAAGAAGAACAAAAAAAAGGGAAAAGAAGTGGAGTCTACAGAGTCAAAGGATAATACTACAGCTATAGTGCAGGGTGGTGATTATTTGATTTTGTCTCCTTTTGATGATATTTTTTCTTGTGTGTGTCAGGATCTTGAGTGGGTGATTGACACAGGTGCTTCTTATCATGCTACACCTCGGAGAGAGTTTTTTGCTACATACAGGTCTGGAAACTTTGGTGTTGTCAAGATGGGCAACTATGGCACAGCAGACATCATTGGCATGAGTGATATCCATTTAAAGACCAACCTTGGCTGCAAGTTGGTACTTAAGGATGTGAGGCATGTGGTTGACTTGAGGCTGAATTTAATTTCAGTTGGAATACTAGATGATGAAGAGTATGAAAGCAGATTTCACAGAGGGCAATGGAAGCTCAGTAAGGGTTCTCTTGTTATAGCTAGTGGAAAGAAATATCATACTTTGTACAGGTTGCAGGCTAAAGCTTATGGTGAGCAGTTAAATGCTATAGAGAAAGACTTCAGTATGGAGTTGTGGCATAGGCGATTGGGACACATGAGCGAGAACGGGCTGTAAGCTCTTTCCAAGAGAGAGGTATTACCAGATCTCAGAGGTATACATCTGAACCCTTGTATTGATTGTTTGGCTGGTAAACAACATAGAGTTTCATTTGCTAGTGCTGCTTTGTCTAGAAAAATGCATGCCTTAGACCCTGTTTATACAGATGTATGTGGTCCTTTGAGGACAAAAACTCCTGGTGGATCTGTTGATGTTCTTGGTATAAGTGGTGCACTTTATTTTGTCACTTTTATAGATGATTTTTCCAGGAAAGTTTGGGCTTATGCTTTGAAGACCAAAGATCAGGTTATTAATGTCTTCAAAGAGTTTCATGCCAGGGTTGAAAGGGAGACAGAAAGGAAATTGAAATGCATAAGATCAGATAATAGTTGTGTGTATACAGGATTGTTTAATGACTATTCTATGTCACATGGGATCCAACATGAGATGACAGTTCCTAGTACACCTCAGCATAATGCAATTGCAGAGAGGATGAATCGCACCATCATGGAAAAGATCAGATGTATGCTTTCACAGGCCAAGCTACCCAAAAGGTTTTGGGATGAGGCTTTGAGGACTGCAGTTGATGTGATTAACTTATCACCATGTACAACCCTAGATGGTGATGTTGCAGAGCATGTATGGTCAGGGAAAGATGTTTCCTACAGGCATTTGAGAGTGTTTGGTTATCGTGCATTTGCACATGTTCTAGATAATAAGAGGTCCAAGCTGGATGGTAAGTCTAAAGAATATATTTTTCTTGGTTACTCACATGATCAGTTTGGTTACAGGCTTTGGGATCCAGAAAAGCAGAAGGTGTTCAGGAGCAGAGATGTGGTCTTCTTTGAGGATCAAACCTTTGAGGATTTGAAGAAGAAGGCACCAGCCAAGACTTCTGCAGAAGGATTAGCAAATTGTGACCCAGTTATTCCTCCAGTATATCAGGGTGATGGGGGAGATGTGCAGGAAAATAGTGTAGAGCCTGATGTTGATTTACCTGCAGGACATGTTGAGCAAGAAGAAGTAGGAGAGCAAGTTCTCGCAGAACCTCAGTTGAGAAGATCTTCTAGACAACGTCAACCTTCCAGAAGATACTTTACAGATGAGTATGTGATGCTTACTGATGCAGGTGAACCAAAGAGTTACCAGGAAGCAGTTGAGAGTGAGCAGAAAGAGAAGTGGTTAGTTGCTATGCAGGAAGAGATGGATGCTCTTCAGAAGAACCACACTTATGATTTGGTGTTACTACCAAATGGAATGAAGGCCTTGAAGAACAAGTGGGTTTTTAGGTTGAAGACTCAAGAATATTGTTCTCAACCAAAGTACAAAGCTAGATTGGTTGTGAAAGACTTTGGTCAAAAGAAATGTATTGACTTTGAAGAGATATTTTCTCCTGTTGTTAAAATATCTTCTATTCGTGTTGCTCTTGGTATTGCTGCTAGCTAGGACTTGGAGGTTGAGCAGTTAGATGTGAAGACAGCTTTCCTTCATGGTGATTTGGAGGAGGAAATTTATATGGAGAAACCAGAAGGCTTCAAAGTCAAATGTAAAGATAATTTTGTCTGCAAGTTGAAGAAGAGCTTGTATGGGCTAAAGCAAGCTCCAAGACAGTGGTACAGAAAGTTTGATTCATTTATGACAGAAAATGGATACAAAAGAACAGCTTCAGATCATTGTGTGTACATCAAATGGTTTGGTGAGGATTTTATTATTCTCTTACTTTATGTTGATAACATGCTTATTCTTGGGAAAGATATGTCTAAAATTGACAAGTTGAAGAAGGAACTGAGTGAGTCTTTTGCAATGAAGGACATGGGGCCAGCAAAGCAAATACTAGGCATGCAGATTTCTCGTGACAGGAAAAACAAGAAGATTTGGTTGTCACAGGAGAAATACATCGAGAAGGTATTGGAAAGATTTAGTATGAGCAATGCTAAACCAGTTGGTTCTCCTCTTGCAGGTCACTTCAAGTTGTGCTCAGAACAGAGTCCGTCAAGTGATGAGGAGAAGGAGAAAATGCAAAAGGTTCCTTATGCTTCAGCAGTTGGAAGTTTAATGTATGCAATGGTATGTACGAGGCCAGACATCGCATATGCAGTGGGTGTTACTAGCAGATTTCTTGCAAATCCAGGCAAAGAGCACTGGGCAACAGTGAAGTGGATTTTTAGATATCTCAAAGGGAGCTCTAAGGTTTGTTTAAGCTTTGGAGGTGGACCACCTGTGTTAACAGGTTACACAGATGCAGATATGGCAAGAGATATAGATACGAGGAAGTCTACTTCAGGTTATGTACTTACTTTTGCAGGGGGAGCTATGTCATGGCAATCCAGGTTGCAAAGGTGTATTGCTCTCTCTACCACAGAAGCAGAATATATTGCTGCTACAGAGTTATGCAAAGAAATGTTATGGATGAAAGAATTCTTACAAGAATTGGGGCTGAAACAGGAAAATTATGTAGTGCATTGTGATAGCCAAAGTGCCATCCATTTGTGTAAGAACCCAATGTTTCATTCCAAGTCAAAGCATATAGATGTCAGATACCACTGGATTCGAAATATATTTGAAGAGAAGTAGTTGCAGCTTCAAAAAATTCATACAGATGACAACGGAGCAGACATGTTGACGAAGACCTTACCAAAAGAAAGACAGGAGATATGCCGACAGCTGGTCGGCATGGCTTCACATTGAGGAGTCATGGGACAGCCTCCCTTATGGGCTGAAGGGGGAGGTTGTTGATATGCCGACAGCTGGTCGGCATGGCTTCACATTGAGGAGTCATGGGACAGCCTCCCTTATGGGCTGAAGGGGGAGGTTGTTGGGCTAATGGCCCATATTCAGCCCATGTGGGCTTTATCAGCCCACAGCCCACACCCCCTCTTAACCTAACCCTAATTAAGATTAGGGGGGTGTGGTGGCTGCGTTTTAGAGGCAGATTAAGGCTATAAAAAGGCAGCAACGAGGCAGATCTTTGGAGCCACGAGATTCCAAAGAGAAGAAGGAGAACAAGGCAGAAAAGGAAGAGAAAGAAAGGAAAGAAGACAAGGACAACACAGAGAGACTGTTCTCAATCATCTAGCAGTGTTCTCATCTCAGGTTAGATCAAATCTACAGTAGGCTCTTGCTGTGATTACTTGGGAGGTTTTAGATATTGTGGGCAGTGACGTGATCCTTGTATCCCAATTATTCTCTTGTGGTTGTTGCTAGGGTTTTGGGCAAGAGATTGAGATTTGTACATTCATTATTCTCATAGTGGATTATCTCTAGTTTACCCCGTGGTTTTTACCCTTCACATTGAAGGGGTTTTCCACGTATATCTTGGTGTTCTGTTTGATTGTGTTTCCATTTTATTCCGCTGCGTATTTTGGTCTTCTAGTATTTGTTCCTATACAAAGGTTATTCCTGTTTATATCCCCATCATCGCGGAGGTATAGAAAGCCGGCAAAGCTGATGCTCCAAATGCGCTTACAACAAAAATATCAATTGCAATGCATCCTACCCTTAAAAGGTTGTTCAACTTATGATCAAAAAGTCATCTAAAAGTATAACTATTAGATTATTAGATAAAATATATTATAGATATTATTTAATTTTGATTATGATTAACGATCAATAAAATAAAAGTCAATAAAATAGAAATTCAATTATGATATGATTCCTTAGGAGATGATATTGATGGGAGAGACTTTTCTAATTATTTATCCTAGATCTTTCGTTTTTATTTATAAAATACTCAACCAAGAGATTATAGATCTTCTCTCATCTCTCCTTTATCCCTAAATCATCGTTTATAGTGGTCCTGTGAAGGATTGACATCGCTATAGCTTTCGAATTCGACGATGGTGCGCCTACAAATCAAATAAAGACTTTCTAAGTAGCATCGAAAGGTACGTATTGTAATTTTGATCTATCATTATTTGATTTCAATTTTTTGACACTAATTTATTTTGTATAATAGTATAATCATGGTTTTTATGCTTACAATCGGTGTAAGAGCCATGTTTTAAAATCAAATATTTTATATCGTAAAAATATTTCAACTCTATTTTGTATTTAGATCTATTTGTTAGTATCCTTCACTTGTGAAAATGTGTTATTCGATTTTAATATACGATACTTGAACGATCTATTTATTTTGTCGATATGCTTTTCTATGCAGTCTGTCATGTTATCTGCTTTCACTACCGATCTTCTTTCCAACGGGCGAAGATCAATTACCTTTACAACTCTTTCTCCTTTTCACAGGTTTAGAAGACAACAACCTTTATAAGACTCTCTCTTTTAGACCTCACTCCTCCCTTAGAAACCTTCTACTTCTGGGAAGAAGAGACTCACTAACTTTAGAGAGATTACAACACCTTTTTTTCAAGTATACTTTCTCCCTTTTTCTACTCAATTTGATGCATTCCAAGCAGAAATAACTGGGGTATTTATAGACCCCAAATGATTTTAAAAATGGAGCCAAAAAAGGTATTATCCCAAGTTTTCCGGGTCCTGACGGTACCACCGCCTATGCTGGGTAGTACCACCACTTGCGGTAGTAACACTAGGCGGTACCATTGCCTGACACTAACATTGGGTGGTACCATCGCCTAACACTGACATTGGGCGGTACCACCGCTTGACACAGTCTAGGAGATTGTATCTGGGCGGTACCACTGTTTAGTCTAACGGTACCATCACCTGATAGCCTAAAAAATTGTTCTCTTGACTTTTCCAACTCATATGTGGTTCCACCTAACCTTGGGTCACTGAATGATTCTTCCACTTGGCCCAAAACAGTCATAACTCAGGCCCAATAGGCTTATAATTGAGTTGGTATAGTTATATCCAAAACCAACTCAATTACGACCCAAGTACGACTAATTAAGACATATGATTACAAGACTAGAATTCTATGTTGTTTGGCATATCATTGTTTCGTCTAACGCTTCGTTTGATCCTTCGACGCATCGTTCTCTCCTTCGGCGTATTGCTCAATCGGAACATTGACCTCCCGTAACTTCCGATCTCTTTAGCGTAATGTACAATCTTTCGGCTCGATATCCGAACTCACAACACGAAGTCCTTCTACCGGCACGTCGACCGATCCTCCAACCGACATCCAATCTTCTAATATGTTCACTTTCGGCCGACGTCCAATCTTCTGACATGTTCACTCTAGCTCAACGTTTGGTTCTTTCTGCTTTAGTCAATTTGTCTTTTCTGATCGAAGTTAGTCTTGCATCACTCAAAATATAGATTAGATCGTAAACTCATCAATCGATTTCATCATCAAAATCCGAGATTCAAAAATCTCTCCCTTTTTTATAATGATAACCAATTGATGACATAATTTAAACTAAACTCCCCCTATCAACATGCCATAATTTCAATCATGAATTATATGCAATACATTATATCATTATTTACATCATAAGTTCAAGTATTGCATTCGAACCATCATTCATAATAAAATTTCATTATACCATATATGATCATCATCATACCTTCTCCTCTGTTGTCATCAACAAAAAGGAGAAGTGTAACTAGTAAGTTTTTGAGATATAATTTCAAAGCATTACATTTATCATCATGCAAGCTAGCAAGTTTTTCAGATATAAAAATTAGTAAAAATTTTACATCTTTCGAGATGTGAAAAATAGCATGTTTTTATCTCTTCTTGAAATATGCAAGCTAGCAAGTTTTTGAGATATAATTTCAAATCATTGCATTTATCATCATGCAAGCTAGCAAGTTTTTTAGATATGAAAGTTAGCAAAATTTTTGCATCTTTGAGATGTGCAAGATAGCATATTTTTGGTTCTTCTTGAAATATGCAAGCTAGCACTTCTCTTTATATGTGCAAGTACTTTTGGTTATTCTTGAAATGTGCAAGCTAGCATTTTTGCATTTCTTGAGATGCTAGCAAGTTTCTTTCTCCCCTTTGTCATTGTAAGAAAGAAGAATATGAGAATAATACAATGGTGCAATTCATTTCCTTTTACATCAATTCTCTAAGCATCACATAAGGTATGCAACTATAAATACAAAAGAATTGTATATAATGAAAATCATATAAAAAAAAGATATAATATCAAAGATCATGTGAATATCAAAAGACATGATTCATTTTGATATCCTTTAAAAAAATATGAAAAGAAATCTTAGAAGACCGAATAGTAAGGAAAATCTTAAGTCATGAATTTCGAAAAAGATATTTTTTTTAGTAAATAGAAAAAAGTAACATAGGAGAATAAAATATCTTGATTCATGTATAAGAAATCTCAAGTTGTTCATATATTAAAATTCCTAGAATTTACAAGAAAAATTATGATTCATAAAAAAAATCTCCTCTTAAATAATAAGAAGGAATGATAATAGAATACATAACAAGAGATCTTGATTCATAAAAGATTTGAAGTTATAATTCTAAGAAATCAAAAGAAAAATTATGATTCATCTAGATAATTCTCCTTTTGTAAATAGTAAAAAAGAAACAGGAGATAAAAGATATTGATTCATTTAGAATAAATATGTGAAAGATTTGGATAAAAGTCATTCAAATTTAAATAATAAAAAATCACTTTCATAGTTCAAGAGAAAAATAATATAAATTCATCAATCTCTTATTGAAAAATTGATAAGACAATGATAGAGAAAATTTTAAGAAAAATGTATTCGCTTTTTATGTGTTTCAATTTATGTGATTTATTTCACATAAGCATGCTTTTGTCTTTTATGCCAAATAAAAATATACATCATTATTTAAAACCAAAAAATTAAACTTCATCATAAAAATCATCAATATCAATAAACCATAAATCCCAAAAATGATCATTACTTCAAATCATCATGCATAATTAAATCATTAAATCATCAAGCATGATTTCATTAAACATAAAACATTTTCAATCAAAATCATTTTGTTTCGGCTAATAAGCTTTGTGAAGTATGTTGGATCTCCGATCATAAGCCTTGCATTTACTATCAAAATTTTATTTTTGCTCCTAGCTTTCGATTGTAGAGATGTCTAAAGAAAGGTGGATTTCCTTTAGGTACCCATTTGACTTTGGGTCCCACATGGTTGGATCTATATATTTTAATTTTTGGCATTAAGACATTCATGGTTCCTTTAGGAATCTGAACCAATTTATGTGAGTCATATTTTTTAAATGAATATTTAAAAGAAAAATGAACACATCTACCACAAAAATTACATTTATTTTCATAGGAAACATATAATGCAGGTTCTTTAACGAAGATAGTTGACTTTTGTTGAGTATTATTCATAAAGTCAATTCATCCATTTCTATGAACATGACTCTTATTAGCAAGAAACATGTTTAAATATTTGTTATAATAATAAATTTTCTTTTTTGTATGAATCTAATTTTTCACATTTAGTGCAATAGTTTAATATGCAATTATTATGCTCATTTTTATTTTTCAAATTCATTAGAAAGAGAAGCATGATCCCTTTTTACCAACTAATTTAAATTTATCATACAAATCATTGAATGCGTCAAATAATTCATTGTAATGTAAAGACATTTCGATTAAGTCATTTACCTCGTCGTTGAGAGTCGTTAAGGCGTAGTTCGCTACCGCCTTTGTTGGTTTGCTTCTCGTCTTCGGATGAGCTCGGTTTGTTCCAAGTTGTCTTAAGTGCTTTCTTCTTCTTTGATAACTTCTTCTTTTTAAGTTCATTTTTATTTTTTTATTCTTGTTTTATGAACAATTTAAATTTACTTGTGTGGAGTTCAAGGTCATCATCACTTGAGCTTTCGCTCGAGTGGTCTTCTTTTGTTCTAAGTGTCAAATCCTTCATGTTCTTTGGAAGGTTGTTCTCAAATTCATCATGTACTATACATGTCATTTCATAGGTCATCATGTTAGGATCAAGAGCGCACTAAGAGGGGGGGTGAATTAGTGCAGTGAAAAACTTTCGCTAGTTCAAAAACCTTATTTCGATTAAAGCCAATTCAACAAGAATGATTTCAACTCAATCCGTTTCGGAAGGAATTTGAACTTGAAACCTTAATTGAAAATGCAAGAGAAGACTAAGGTGATTTGCAGCAATGTAAGTTACACAAATGAAAAGCGTCGGTTTCGTAAAGTCTTCGTACGATTAAAGCCGATCTCGGAAGATGTTAACGTCAAAGCGTATGTAGACGTAGTTAAAGCACAGTAAGGAGGAGAGGTAGTTTGTTATAAAAGAAAGTTGCTCAAAGTAAATGCAAACTGAGTTTTAGAGTAGTTTGGTCAAACGTGACCTACATCCACTTTCGGCTTCCTCCTCCGACGAGGTCACCGGCGTCCACTAGAGGCCTTCCTTCAATAGGCGAAGGCCAACCACCCTTTTACAACTTTTCTCCTTTTGCTGGGCTTAAGAGACAACCCTTACAAGTTTCACTCCTCTCTTGAATGATCTCAACACTTAGAAAGGAGGAGAACTCTAGCTTAATTTCAAGATTTCGTGCCCTTTCATGCAGGAAAGGGTGGGATTTTCATAGGCCCCAATGAGTTAAAAAATGGAGCCTAAAAGTGTCCAATCATGGATTTTTGAGGTCCTGGCAGTACCACTGCCATTACTGGGCGGTACTACCACCTGCCATTACTAACGCCAAGTCTAGGCGATACCACCGCCTGATAAAGCTCGGAGATCGATCTCTAGCGGTACCACCGCTTGATAGGGGCGGTATTGCTGGCAGCAATAACTGTCGACGGTGCCACCGCCTGACAGGGGTAGTACCACCGCCCAGAATTCCTGGGAGACCGAGTCTCCTAAGCGATGCCACCGTCGGCTAGGAATTCAGGGGCCGAATGGGCTGTTCCATTCGGCCCAATTTAGGTCTGTTAAGGGCCCAATTGGCCCCTAATTAAGTTAGTGGGATTACCTCCCAATCCTTATGTTTGATATCACAGACAAACTTCGAAACAGGATGTTTGATGTAATGCTTATGTATGTCCGTGTCTTTTGGCATGTTCATGCCTTGTACAGCATGTAGTGGGGCAGTCGAAGGCTTAATAGTCCCATTTTAGTTAGGTTGGTGGCCTCTTTAGGCTTGTAAATAAAGGTTGTGTCATGTGGACACGTGCGAGAGATTTTCGGTATGTAATGGACCATTTTACCCTTTGTTGTGCAACTGTTCAGAGCTTGCAAAGTCTGTTTGTAATTTGCATTGTCTATGAAGTGTTTTTCGGAGATGTTTGCTTGTGGATCCCGATTGAGGTGTTCTCTCTAACCCGTTCTCTCTTTTGTTGGTCCTAAGGGACAATGGGAGGCTTCGGGGAGGCTGACCGTTGCGGACGGACACGCAAGGGTGCCGCACGACTTAGGCAAAACCAGCTAAGTCTGTGACAGATGGTATTAGAGTGGGACAAGCACTCACAGAAACACTTAGCATGCAAACGTGGGGGACCTAGCGGGGCTGCGTTGAGGGCAGTCAGCACACGCGCGACCGTTTGGGGGAAAACGGGCATGGAGATGTAGGGAAAAGGAGTCACTCGGACGAGCGGGCATCTGACATTGTCATTCAGAGGAATGGCCAACCCTTCGCACAAGAGGCACCATAAGAACAGATAAACTTGGAAGAATGCGGAGCACACAAAGGTTGGGATGGCTGAATTTGAGCTACGGCTCAACGTTGACAACTATATTTGATGGTGCTCAAGGCAAGCGAGGCACTTGGTAAAGGATGAGACCATGCAAGGTGGAATGAGTTGCTCAACGACCAAAAGAGTTATGCAAAGCTCACAGAGGTGAGGGGAATTGCTAACTCGAAGAATTTGGTACTTATGCATGGGCTTGTATGCGGACGATGGAATGTTCGTGGCCATCCCAAGGCGACCGAAACTCGGCGCCATGGAGCATTGAAACTTTCTCTTCGGCATGTGAAGGATACGTCCGTAGGAGGCTGAAGTGTGCAACGAGTTCAACATGTTGCTAGGCCTTGGTGGTCCAGCGGGGGCTGTATTGACGTGTAGTCGCAATCTAGCAAGTACGTTTGCAGAAGGCAGAACAATGCACAGTTTGTTCAGTAGATCGGAGTAGTCCAAGGGGATGGTGGTCTCCGAAACGAAGAGAGATGTTACTCCAATGGGACAGTTATCCAGGAGGGATAAGTCCCGGCTCTCTAGAGGGAGAATCATGTGGGATGGACCTCACATGTTGAGGAGGAATACCTCGACAAACAACAACTCCACAAAGCTCAATGGACTGAGCAAGCGGCGAGGAGTGTCGCATGATCTCGCTCGAGAGAATGCATTGGTGGATGCATTGCGAGATCAAGTGGGGTAGTGACCCAGAGCAACCCAAATGAAGGCACACTTGGAGTCGATATGGAGATCGGACTCAAGGGAGGGCTGACCCGTGGAATGGTGGGCGCGAGGGCCACTATCGACTCAATGCAAAAACGAGGAGCGGAGCAACTTGGGTGTAACTTGGCGAAGTACCCAAGCCGCATGAAGGGAGCCAGCATAAAAGATAGAACATGGAGTGGAGGCATAGTGCTTTCCTTGGACAAAGGTCAAGGACATGAACTCTTGCAGAGGCAAGAGCAGGATCATGTTGTTCGATGGGTCATTCATTCTATCAGAGAGGACTCATCTTGCATGGTGTCAAAGATGAAGGGAGCTTCTGGGCACATGCACCTTATCTCGGAGGAGCATTTGATGGAGGAACTAAGGCGACTCAATTTGCGGAGGCGAAGTTGGGTTCAGAAGGCCTTAGCACGAGGCAAGAGGACGCAGAAGCGGGTACTCTTGAAGAATATGCCACAGTGTTGCCATTCAAGTTGCCATGAAGGAAGCGGTGCGCAGCAGAGATTGTGCTAGTAGGGGCAGAGGCCCAGGATCCAGACAATGGTGCACAAATTATAGTGAAGTCAGTGGACTTCGGGAGCTACTAGGCGACGGACTGTCCTAGAGCGGTGCTTCATCTAGGTATGACCCAAGAGTGGGTGGATGAAGGTCGATTGCCAAAGGAGCGAACAAAATCGAAGGTGGAAGAGACCCTGCGATGTATTGGTAGAGGCCACACATGGAGGGTTCACAATTCGAGTTTATTCCACAAGGATCAGAATGCAATGGAGAAGTCACCAGGAGGCGACATGGTGCAGCGGATCGTGGTGGAATAGTTCGTGGCAATGCGATACACACGACATAGTCCCATGAGGGACTAGATCATACGGAGGTATGATCGGGAGCTACTGGAAGCTCCACTTCGGTGAACAACACGACGGCAAGAAGGGCTATGGATTCAAGGAGTGAAGGCCATGGTACCGCAGAGGCAGGTCTTCCGTGCGTGCATCGAATTTTGCATCGGATGAAAATCTTGGTCATCAGCATATGGGGGCTGTGTTCCACCAAGGGAAAAGTTCGAATGCAAGTACCAGTGAGTTCCATGGGAGGGACTTGATCATGTAGAGGTATGATCGAAGCAGCTGGAGAGTTGGACTGCTCCAGAACTCATATTCGCTTAAGGGAGCCCGGCAGGTCAGATGATAAGGTCGAGTAAGCGAACATTGCTACCAAGGAAGCTAAGGAGAACAGAATCGGTGCAAACCCTACAACGTGATGGCAGAGGCCATGCATGGGAGTTGCAGTCTGTCTTTCCATCGACCAGAGGGAGCTGCTTGGAGAACACAGAGGTGCTGAAGCAGGGGGTCGAAAGGGGCGAGGAAGCGACGACGAGTCTAGAGGGACTTAGCTACCCAAAATCAAGCATCAGTTAGAATGTAGGTGGACTCAGAGGAGTGCCACAGAGACATATCTACTGATCGTGAAGAAAAGGGATGGAGATACGAGGCGACGGATAGTAGGGCCATGGGCATGGCAACAGCATGGTACCATAGAGGTGAGACTTCTGTGAAAGTCATTGATCCCTTGCTCTCATGGAGGGAGAGCTCTTGGTCATGAAAGGGGCCGAGGAGGTGGAGCATGCAGAGGCAATCTCCAAGTACCAAGACAAGGCTGAAGGGCAGAGGCCGAGGAACTTCGTAAGACTGGTGTCAATGAGCTTCTCATCAAGATAGCCGAAAGTGAAGGACTTCGGGTCATGCAATAGTGCATGACCAAGGAACAAAGCAGGTAGTACACGGTGCTGTACCTTTGCTGAGTAGGCGGCAGGGTTGATGGAGAAGACGGTACAATCCCAGAGGCGACCAAACCTATGAGAGAATTACTCCAAGTTGGAGTGAAAACTTCCTGCATTCCAGAAGTTCGATGGCATTGAGAAGGTGAATCACAGTAACTAACTCAACGCAAGGAGTGTAAACACTTCAAGTGCTTCAGAAGTGTGAGCAAAGAGCAGGCGAAGGCCAGTAACCAGCTCGATGCATGGAGTACAACCTCGAGGAGGCGGGTGAAGTCAAGTAACCTTTGCCTTCTCAACTCTTAAGAGAATGGGCGAAATCGAGTACCCCAATTCTCTTATCTTTCCAGCAGAGGAGCTCTGCATAAGTTCAAAGACCCTTCGAAGATAATGGAAGATAATAGTTGTCAAATCCTCACCAACGGTGATCAGTGCTACTGAGAGTAGATTGTCCGCTTCATTTCCCAACGAAATGCCAATCGAAAGCGGAAGTGATGCGAACCTACTTGGATGTGACAACTAAGTGAAAGAAGAGTCAATGAGCAAATTTTGTAGAGGAAGGACTCAAAACTTCAGAAGTTTGCGAGACGATGCTCGTTAAAGCTCCAATAAGCATCCATCCAGTTCAAGCAGCATGAGGAATTTGAGAGACTGGCGCAGTAAGGATGGTCTTTTCCTTCATCTGGGGGATCCGCAGAAATCAACAAGGATCAACACAACTCAGCCAACCCCACACCAGAGTCAGAGTCATTGGTGAGTTGAAGCAGCATGGCGGATCAAAGGTTCGACTACTCAAAAACAACAGCGGAGAGCAACTAGGAGCCAAGAGGCGCATTGTAGCTGGAGCAGAAGATTGAAGACTCAGCAAAGGCGAGGAGTTGCAGTGTCGACAAAGGCTTCAACGAGGACGTCGAAGGAATAAGTGGGGGAGAATGTCATAGACAAACTTCGAAACAGGATGTTTGATGTAATGCTTATGTATGTCCGTATCTTTTGGCATGTTCATGCCTTGTACAGCATGTAGAGGGGTGGCCGAAGGCTTAATAGTCCCATTTTAGTTGGGTTAGTGGCCTCTTTAGGCTTGTAAATAAAGATTGTGTCATGTGGACATGTGCGAGAGATTTTTGGTCTATAATGGACCATTTTACCCTTTGTTGTGCAACTGTTCAGAGCTTGCAAAGTCTGTTTATAATTTGCATTGTCTATGAAGTGTTTTTCGGAGATGTTTGCTTGTGGATCCCGATTGAGGCGTTCTCTCTAACCTGTTCTCTCTTTTGTTGGTCCTAAGGGACAATGGGAGGCTTCGGGGAGGCTGACCTTTGCTGACGGACACGCAAGGGTGCCGCACGACTTAGGCAAAACCAGCTAAGTCCGTGACAGAACGTTCAGACTTTCGACGAACTCTCGAACTCCCAACGTGATCTTACTGCCATCGTAGTTAATCCTACACACTTTTCTCAATATATAGATTAGATCAACAAATGACATTTGACTTCATCATCAAAATCCGAGATTCAACAATCTCCCCCTTTCTGATGATGACAATCAATTGATGACGGAGTTAACCTTAACTCTCCCTATCTATATGTCATACTTGAGAAAAGTCATTCTTGAATTCAAAGCCTTTGAATTCAAGAGACATATTGATAAGTTAAATTCATTTAAATTTATCAATGCAACATCATGATTTCTATCATGATATAATATTCTGAAAATGATGTCAAGGCATGACATCCATTTTCAAGTCTTATATTTCAAATATAAAGGATAACAATCATAGCAATTCATTCTATGGCAAGATATCAATTTATAAAATTGCAAGTTAAGCTTTAGATATCTTATTATAATGCAAACATATCAAATTGCATCATTTATCATCAATTTATCAAATTTTGATATAATTTCTCCCCCTTTGTCATCAACAAAAATGAGAACGATTCAATAATATATGCAAGTGTGGTAAATATTCATGTCATATTTCAATTTTGTAAAGAAATTTATATCAATCATATTTCAAGCATTCATGACATGGTATCATTCAAATGTTCTCAACATTAAGGAGATAGCATTCATTATTTCTTCCCTTTTATTTATCATCAAAGCTTTGCATGAAGGAGGAAAGTAAGGAGGAAAAGCCATTGAGAACCAACTTTGAATGAAGTTAAAAATGATAAGAGAGTTTCATTAAATCATGCTTCATTTTTCACAATGATCAAGATATTCATGTGAAATTAAATCCTTGCAAGTGTTCATCTAAAAAAAAAGTTCTTCCTTCATCAAGAAGGAATTCATGTGAAAGAATCATTATATCAAATCAATTTCTCAATAAAAATTCACAAAAGATAAATCCATGAGAGATGCATTTATCAATTAATTTCATGTATAAAAAATTATTAAGTGATGGAGCACGGATATGAAATAAATTTGATGTAGCATAAACTCATGAAAGTTCCATTCAGGAAATACATTAAGTCCAGAAGAGAAATACAACAAAATCATGCATTCGGACAATGTTTTGTCATAGCTTTTCAATCATAATTATGAAGGTAAACATGGTATTGCATGATCATAGAAACTTTTAGCATCAAGGCACATAATTTTTAACACAGATTTTAAGTGAGTGATCAAAGAATCAAGAAAGTTCGAAAACGAAATTTAACAAATTCATGCATTCGGACAAATCAACATTCCTAATTCTCTTCTAATAAAATCAAATTATTCTTTACTTAAAGGTTTTGTAAAAATATCGGCCAATTAATGTTTTGTATCAATAAACTCTAGGATTACATCATGATTAGTGACATGATCTCGTATAAAGTAATGCCTAATGTCAATATATTTTGTTCTAGAGTGTTGAATGTGATTCTTTGTTAAACATATTGCATTTGTGTTATCACATTTTATGGGGATATTTTTAAGATGAATCTTATAGTCCTCTAAAGTGTTTTCATCCACACAACTTGTGCACAGCATGCACTAGCAGCAATGTACTCTGCTTCGGTTGTAGATAGTGTAACCGAGTTTTGTTTCTTGGATGACCAAGAAACAAGTGTGTGTCCTAAAAACTAATATGTTCCGGATGTGCTTTTTCTATCTAATCTACACCCAGCAAAATCTGCATCAGCATATACGATTAGTTCAAAGTTCTCAGATTTTGGATACCATAATCCTAGATTATTGGTACCTTTAAGTTATCTAAGTATTATCTTAACTGCTTTAAGATGAGATATCTTAGGCTTAGATTGAAACCTAGCACAAAGACCTACACTAAACATGATATCCGGTCTTGTTGCAGTGAGATATAGTAGACTTCCTATCATACCCCTATAAGCTTTTTTATCAAAGCTTTCTCCACTTTCATCAATTTCTAACTTAGTGGAGGTGCTCATATGAGTCTTGATAGCCTTTGAGCTATCCATATTAAACCTCTTTAGCAAATCTAAAGCGTATTTTGTTTGACTAAGAAAAATGTCATTACTTAGTTGTTTGATTTGTAAGTCTAAAAAGAAGGTTAATTCTCCCATCAAAATTATTTCAAATTCAAGACTCATACTTTTAGCAAATGATTCACAAAGACATTCATTCGTGGAACCAAAAATAATATCATCAACATAAATTTAAAAAATAAAAAAATTATTTTTAAAATTTTTTTCAAAGAGAAGTTGTGGTTGTATCCATTAGATTCATAAATTTTTTGGAAATCACGGTTTTAAAATTCACCGCCGTGATCACTTCGAATTGACGAAATCATAAAACCCTTTTCATTTTAAACAAGTTTACAAAACTTAAAGAAATACCTAAAGCATTCACTTTTGTGTGCCAAAAAATAAGTCCATGTGTATCTACTAAAATCATCCACGATGACAAATGTGTATTTGCTACCTCCTAGGCTTGATGTAGAAATTGGTCCGAACAATTCCATATGGATTAATTACAAAGGTCTAGTGTGCTTATTTGGTTCTTAGGTTTGAAGCCACCTTTTATTTGTTTTCCTAGTTGACATGCATCACACACATTATCTTTGATGAACTTGATATGAGGAATTCCTCTTACAAGTTCTTTAGATGAAATTTGGGAGATTAGTTTCATGCTAGCATGACCTAATCTCCTATGCCAAAGTCAAGCATCGTCATTTAAAACTAAAAAATATATTTCATTGCAAAGATCATTGATATCAATGGTGTATACGTTATTTTATTTTAATGCAATCATAGATGTGTTTTTGTGTGGTTTTTCAATAATACAAGCATTAGATTCAAATTTAATAATATATCCTTTATCACACAATTGACTAATGCTCAAGAGGTTATGTTTTAAGCCATCAACTAACAATGCATCTTCAATAAAGAAGTTAGATTTGTTATCTATGGTTCCTTTGCCAATGATTTTACCCTTGTTGTTGTCTCCGAAGGTGACATATCCTTCGTCTATGCTAGCGAGCTTAGAGAATTAAGATGGATCTTCGGTCATATGCCTTGAGCATCCACTATCAAGGTACCCTCCTAGCTTGTGATGGTATATGTTTCTACAAAAGAGGATGATTTTTAGGTACTCATTTGACCTTGGGTACTTTGAAAACCGATCGACTTAACTTATCATTTTGCATGGAGTTCTTTATGGTTCATTTAGGAACCTAAATCAATTTGTGTGAACTACACTTTTTAAATGGACAATGATAATCTATATATCCAAGTTTGCAACAAAAGTTACATTTTTTTTGGGGTGAAACATGCAAGGTAGGACCTTTAACAAAGGTGGTTGGGTTATGGTGAGAGCTACTCACAAATCTGATTCTGCCTTTTCTATGAATGTGACCCTTATTGGCAAGGATCATGTTCAACGACTTGCTACCAACGTCAAATTTTAGCAAGTTTTCCTTTTGAATTATTTTTAAATCATGGCATTTCGTACATGGAGCTAAACTATCATTTTGCTCAATTTTTAATTTATCGAAATCACTAATAAGAGATTCATGCTCTTTTTTTAATAATTTATATTTTTTACTAATTATTTTGCATTCATCAAATAAATCATGAAAAGCATCTAATAGTTCATCAAATGATAAATTTGCATCGATTAAACTTATTACCTCATCTCCAATGGCCATTAGCGCATAGTAAGCAACTTGCTCAATATTGGTTGGCTCCTCTTCTTGGGATGCACTTGAGTCATCCCATGTTGCTTTGAGCGCCTTCTTCTTTAGTGTCCTTTTCTTGGCTTGGGGACATTCACTCTTGTAGTGTCCCAGTTTCTTGCATTCGTAGCAAATTACTTGATCTTTCTTGGGTTCAAATTTATTTTTAGTGTCATTTTTAAATTTATTTCTTTTAATAAATTTTTTGAATTTCCTTGTTAAAAGTGTCAAGGCATCATCAAAGTCCTCATCACTTGAGTTTTCTCTCAAGTGGTCTTCCTATTCTTTGGAAGGGTGTCCTCAAGCTCTTCATGAGCTTTACATATCATTTCATAAGTCATTAGTGACCCAATTAGTTCTTCAAAAGGTAAATTATTTAAATCTTTGACCTCTTGAATAGTCGTGACTTTAGGGTCTCAACTCTTTGAAAGGGATCTTAAAACTTTATTAACAAGCTCAAAATCCGAAAAACCTTTACCAAGTCCTTTTAGACCATTGAAGACATCCGTAAAATGGGTGTACATGTCTCCAATGGTCTCACTCGGTTTCATTCGAAATAATTCATAAGAATGTACTGAAAGGTTGATTTTTAACTCTTTCACTCTACTAGTGCCTTCATGAGTCACTTCGAGTGTGTGCTAAATATCAAAAGTCGTTTCATAAATCGAAACTCGATTGAATTCGTTTTTATCTAATGCACAAAACAAGGCATTCATAGCCTTTGCGTTTAAAGCGAAAGTCTTCTTCTCCAACTCATTCGAATCGTTCATTGGAAGAGAAGACTTTTGAAATCCATTTTCTACAATATTCCAAAGCTCAAAATCCATTGAAATCAAGAAGATCCTCATTCTTGTTTTCCAATTTGTGTAATCCGTCCCATTGAACATGGGCGGACATGTAATTGAATGACCCTCTTGGTTGCCGGCAAATGCCATCTCTCTTGGGTTTAAAATCAATTGAGAGTGAACCTTGCTCTGATACCAATTGTTTGGATCAAGAGCGCACTAAGAGGGGGGGTGAATTAGTGCAGCAGAAAACTTTTGCTCTTTCAAAAACCTTATTTCGATTAAAGCCAATTCAACGAGAATGATTTCAACTCAATCTGTTTCGGAAGGAATTTGAACTTGAAACCTTAAGTGAAACTGCAAGAGAAGACTAAGGTGATTTGCAGCAATGTAAGTTGCACAAATGAAAAGCGTCGATTTCGTAAAGTCTTCATACGATTAAAGCCGATCTTGGAAGATGTTAACGTCAAAGCGTATGTAGACGTAGTTAAAGCACAGTAAGAAGGAGAGGCAGTTTGCTATAAAAGAAAGTTGCTCAAAGTAAATGTAAATCGAGTTTCAGAGTGGTTCGGTCAAACGTGACCTATATCCACTTTCGGCTTCCTCCTCCGACGAGGTTACCGGCATCCACTAGAGGCATTCCTTCAATAGGCGAAGGCCAACCACACTTTTATAGCTTTTCTCTTTTTGTCGGGCTTAGGAGACAACCCTTATAAGTTTCACTCCTCTCTTAAATGATCTAAACACTTAGAAAGAAGGAGGAGAACTCTAGCTTTTACAACATTTTAAGGCCTCAAAGACTCAAGAGTATTTCAAGATTTCATGCCCTTTCACGTAGGAAAGGGTGGGGTTTTTATAGGCCCCAATGAGTTCAAAAATGGAGCCTAAAAGTGTCCAATCCTGGATTCCGGGGTCCTAGTGGTACCACCGCCATTACTAGGCGGTACTATCGCTTGTCATCTGACACTGGGCGGTACTACCGCTCAGTCTGGGCGGTACCACCGCTTGACAGAGCTCGGAAATCGAGCTCTAGCGGTGCCACCGCTTGACAGGGGCAGTACCACCACCCAAAATTCCTGGGAGACCGAGTCTCCCAAGCGGTGCCACCGCCGGCCAAGAATTTAGGGGCCGAATGGGCTGTTCCATTTGGCCCAATTTAGGTCTGTTAAGGGCCCAGTTGGCCCCTAATTAATTTAGTGGGATTATCTCCCAATCCTAACTTAATCTACACTCTAACTACGACAATTAAGACATGATTATTGTAATTCATGTTCCGGTGCGTCAATCGCTTCTTCCGACGAGCTTTCGGCGTACTTCCGGTGAACATCCGACGAACTCTCGACGATGCTCCGGCGGACTCCCGGCAAGCTCCTGGACTTCGCGATGATCTTCTTGGAGAGCTTCGACGAGCTTCTATGCCAAGCTCCTAGACTTCTCGATTGGTTCTCGTAGAACTTCCGACGAATGTTCGGACTTCTGACGAATTCTCAAACTCCCAACGTGATCTTGATCTTGACTCCGGCATAACACCATATGCATGTCTTACTGCCATCATAGTTAATCCTGTACATTTTTCTCAACATATAGATTAGATCAACAAATGATAATTGACTTCATCATCAAAATTTGATATTCAACACATCAAAGACCTGATAAGTTCTTCAAGGGAAAAGTTATTTAGGTCATTTACTTCTTGTATTGCGTAAGTTTAGGGTCTCAACATTTTGGAAGAGATTTTAATATATTGTTAACAAGTTCAAAATTAAAAAAAAATTTACTAAGTGCTTTTAGACTATTGATTTCATTTGTAAAACGAGTGTATATATCTCCAATAGCCTCGCTTGGATTCATGCAAAATAACTCATAGCTATGAACCAAAAGATTAATTTTTGACTCTTTAACCCTACTTGTGTCTTCATGTGTGACTTCGAGTGTGTGTCAAATATCATGTGTAGTTTCACACAAAACAAAGTGTTCATTGCTTTAGTATTTATGGAGAAAGTCTTCTTTTCCAAATCATTTCATTCGTTCATTGGTTTAGAAGACTTTTCAAAATTGCTTTCAACAATGTTCCATAACTCAAAATTCATAGAGAGTAAGAAAATTCTCATTCTAATTTTCCAAAGTATTAGTTTGTCCTATTGAACATAGGAGGACGAGTGATAGAATGACGTTCTTGATTGCCGACAAAAGCCATCTCTCTTGGGTTTAAAACCAAATAGAAAGTAACTTTGCTCTGATACTACTTGTTAGGATTGAAATCGACACTAAAGGGGGGGGGGGGAGGGTGTGAATTAGTGTTTTCAATAAAATTGTCAATTTGAAAAACTTCCATTCAATAAGGCGTATCGAAAATATGTTTAACTTGAAAATGTTTATAAGCATAGTGAGTAAGTAAACAAGTAAATCAGTTAGCAATATAAATGAAAAGTATGAAGGAAATACAAATCAATTTTATAGTGGTTCGGATGTCGTGACCTACATCCACTCTCGATTCCTCTTTACTCGAGGCCACTGGCTTTCACTACTGATCTTCTTTCTAATGGAAGAAGATCAACTATATTTACAACTCTTTCTTATTTTTATAGGTTTAGGAGACAACCTTTACAAACCTCTCTTTTTTATACCTTACTCCTCTCTTAGAAACCTTCTAACTTTAGGAGGAAGATGTTAGTCATAGGTGCACTACAAGCCAATCACATGAGTGATGGTACGTGTGACATGATACATATTCTTTTTTCTCATTATATTATTTGGCATTTTATCACTTTATATTGCTTATTGTATATATGCATATATATATTGTGATATCCGTGGATCTGTGTAATGGGAACCGGATAGTGATGATATCATGATAATAAGACTAATTCGCCTTTAAACATAGATTGTAAATAATCCCGGTCATAGGTTACTCAAGAGGGACATCGAGATAACCGGACAGACTAGTGTACTGTATACCTGTACATATGATGGAGGTGGTTGGTCTCATAGTTGCTCATGTGGGGACACAATGGCTGCAGTGCAAGTGTTCATTGGAGAATGAGTTCACTAATTGATCTACTCACGAAATGCTGGATGGTTGATGATGTCTTATTGTTAAACAGCGATTCCGTAGTCCTAGTGGTGTATCTGGTCCTTAGACTTGAGACACCTAGGATTTCCTGTATGAGTACTCCACTCTTTGATATCGGGCTTATAGGTCTGGAGGTTCCAGATCTAGCACAGTTTGTCATCGGGAGTGGCAGCTAACCTTACAAGGACTATTGAGTGTCGATAGAGGATCATTCACTCTCAGTAACATGAAAGGAATATCTCATGTGTTCTTGTTCAAACAAATCCTTGGTTTGGGTCATTCAGATTGAGAGAGAAAGAGTTCTCAAGGATAAATTGATTAGAGCGAGACTCGAGTAGAAACTATATGAGCCTGATAGTACCATGCCCGGTATACGGTCTTTGGGATATTAGATGGATGAAGGACTATAGATATACGGTAACTGAGGACAGATATGTCCAAAGGATTAGATTCTCTTATATCGTCTAGGAACTATGGCGTAGTGGCCTAGTACATCCGTAGTCGATGAGTCGAGTGAATTATTATGAAGATAATAATTCAATGAGCTAGAAGGAGTTCTGACATGTATGACTCATAGCCAACTCGATATTGGACCTAGAGGGTCACACACATATGGTAGGCGTTGCGACGAGTAGAGGTTTAGATATGAGATATCCACCGAACCCCTTATCTTATTGGATATTCAATAAGCTCTTGAATTATTGGATCCTATGAATGAGATCCAATAAGAGCCAATAAAAGAATATTGGATAGAGATCCACTAATCTAAGAGGCTTGGGTAATTTGATGGGGATCCAATACCCAATCGGACAAGATCCATTAGGGTTAAGTTAATAGGAGGCCTCTATAAATAGGAGGGAACCAAACATCCATAGGCTAGAGGTTTTCTTGATTGCCACCTCTTCTCCTCTCTCATTCTCCTCCTCAAATAGCAGACTTGGAGATTTGAGGAGCATCATCGCAGCCCTACTGTGTGGATCACCACTAGAATGGAGGACGCTTGACCTCCTTCATCCTCTCCTACATATATGCAGGTATTCATGGATATACGATTTCCCTATGTAACAAAATCTTTCATATATGCAGTTTTTAGTTTTATGGATTTTGCAACCAAACTTCGTACGATAACAAACACATCTTCGGGAAATTTTGGGATTTTATTTTCTGTTTTTTCACTACGCCTATGATGTCGCCCTAGATTTCCCTACAATGGTATTAGAACCAAGTTGTTCATACGAAACATTGGTTTTGAACTGCGTGTGTTGTGTTTTAGGAAGACTTTCGTCATCAAAATCGTTGACAAAAAGGATTAGAGAGGGCAGCAACTATTGTTGCCCTCACAGGTTGGCCAATGGCCGAGGCCTGGCCACCTATGTGTAGGTGGTCGGTGTTCAGCAACCAACCGCTTGTGGCTAGCAGTGTGTGAGTCGCAGGTAGGTAGCCTCGGGGGTAGCGGCGCTTGCGGGCGCTGCGCCCGCGGGCAGAGGTGGTCGTGGGGGCATCGGAGCTTGCGGTCACTGCGCCCGTGAGTAGAGCCGCCCGCGCCACAGGCAAAATCGCCCGCGAGCAAGGGTGGTGCCCCCTCCCCCCGATGTCATGGCCGTTGTCGACAAGGTGGCGGCGGCCACATTGCAAGGCAGCAGGGGAGAAGGAGAAAGGGGAATTAGGGTTTTTGGTAAAATGATATATTTGCCTCTTAGAATTTTAAAAATTTTGAGTCTGTCCTATCTATTCGAATTACCAAAATACCCCCTCATAATTTAGAAAATTCCTTTTATGTTCCTAATTTTTTTAAAAAAAATTAATTAATTAATAATAATATTATTATTATCTAGTAGTCCTAAATAATGATATTTACATGTGATGTATGATGTGGACGGATGCTCATGGACTATGTAATGTGTGTGTACTTGTGATTATTATTATTGGGACTTGTGAGCCTCCATTTTATTTCTCATTTATTATCGGGCATACGTGTCTTTCATTAAGTTATAATCACACGAGGAGACACAGTGGGAGTGTGGAACCGATAGCGGGACCCACGAGGTCAAGACGGACAATCGCGATGCATGGAGATGCGTCGAGATGCCGATGGAACCAATGAGGACGAGATGGACAATCATAGGGCATGAAGATGCACCGCTGCACATATGGATCTTGATGTGAGTGATTTGGCCCACTAGCTCGGGCCTGATCACATTAGGTTGTGGTCCATGATCATCTGGTGTGATTGCTTGTATACCCACTATATATATATATATATATATATATATATATATATATATATATATATATATATATATATATATATATATATATATATATATATATATATATATATATATATATATATATATATATATATATATATATATATATATATATATATATATATATATATATATATATATATATATGCATGCGATGTAGATATATATTAAATATGTATATGTGTGACATGTCATATTAGGAGACCAAATCAAAATCCCCTCTCTCGATAATATTAAGTCGGTAAACATGAGATAATTAGATTGACCCACATGGCCTTCTATCGTTATAAGTATGGATCGATACTTGATGTAGGTTGAGTTGGTCGAGTCTCTCGAGGCTCACCTATATCACGATTCGCTATCTTGCCTACGACATAAAGATGTCACTAGTGACATGAGGACATGATATGCTTGGTCGAGTCCCTCGATGGTATATCTTCGAATCAAACTCATCTTGTAACGATGGTGTTGACTTAACCAAACATCATGATTTGTCGAGTCCCTCGAGACCATGGTGGTTCGAAGGCTGAATAGGACGGGAATCACAAGGAGTTTTAATCGGTAAGAGTTGCCAACCTTTTGGTCTCAATGTAATTGGTCGAGTCTCTCGAGGTTACACTAAGATGTTGATTGGATCTTAATCCCCACTAGAAGTCTATTGGAAACTTTTGTTTCACATGCTGAGGGTGTCACGTGACTCGCTAGAAAAATAGTGGGAGTAGATTAAGATAAAAGTGTTAGGATCGGAGCGGCACTGAGAAGGGGGGGTGAATTAGTGCAGCGGATTAAAACTTCGATTTTAATAAAATCTTTCGTACGTTAAGAACGAAACTTGAGAAATTTAATTTGAAGGCGTATTCTTAAAGTTGCGTAGCAAGAGTAATAAGGAACTAAAGCAGTAAGAAGATTTGCAGTAATGTAAATGACAATAATAAAAAGCAAACCAGAGATTATGCCGATTTTTAGAGTGGTTCGGTCAAATGACCTACTCCACTTGCGAGGCCCCTCTTCGACGAGGCTCCCACCTTCCACTAGCAAGTCTCTTGAAATGGAAGGGTAAACACCCCTCTTACAACCTTTTACAAGCAGCTCAACCTCTTACAAATTTTCAATAAGAAAGAAGGAGGAGAACTCTCTAGCAAATTGAAAACAAGACTTGCTAAGACTTTCTAAGACTTTTCTCTCAATCAAAATGCTTCTCAAAAGTTGTAACCTCAGCTGAGATTTGAGGGGTATTTATAGGCCTCAAGAGGATTCAAATTTTGGGCTTCAAAATTTGAATTCTCTTTGGGTTCCCGATGCTGGAGGTGCCACCGCCCAGCCAGGCGGTGCCACCGCCCAGCGCTCGGGTGCTGGATGGTGCAACCGCCCAGCCAAGGAGGTGTCACCGCCCAGCACTCGGGTGCTGGGCGGTTTCACCGCCCAGCCAGGCGGTGCCACCGCCTGGCTCTCCGATTCATTGGTTTGGCTTAATTTTAGCCCAAACCAAATCTGACTTTGGGCCCAGTTGGCCCCTAACCAGGATATAGGATTATCTCTTAATCCTAATCCTAATTACAAGTGAACTACATAACACAAAAACATCCTAAGCAAATTTTCAACCGCGAACGTCGAGTCTTGTTCCGGCGAGCTTTCCGACGAATTCCTTCCGACGGACTCCCTGCAAGCTCCCAATCTTTGTGATGACTTTAACGAGTAGCCGAACCTTCTCGGTGATCTCCGCGAGCCTCCAACAATTTCTTCGGCGAACTTCCGACACGTTCCCGATTTCTTCTCGGTTGGTTCTGGCAGCATCTCCGATGATTCTTCGGTCTCTTAAACGTCCATCGAGCTCGACTCCGGTATCCTTGCTTTATGTTTTCTGGTTATCGTAGTTAATCCTGCACACTTAACTCAATAATATGGATTAGATCAATTAACCCACCAATTGATTATATCATCAAAATCCGAGATTCAACAATCTCCCCCTTTTTGATGATGACAATCAATTGATGACGGAGTTAAACATTACTCCCCCTATCTATATGCCATATTATGAGAAGATAAAAAACACTTGAATTCCATCCCATTGGATTCAAGCATAACCCGATAAGTTCTAATCGTAGAACTTATCGTTATCCTCATTAAATAATAGTAAGTACGAAACTTCGATGAAAATCATAAGTTAAATAATACGGGACGAATTTTGCTACGACAGAAGATAAAGATTTTCAATATAAATTTCATGATATCAATCTTGTGATATTTTCAAGGATTTGCAAGTCATATAAGACATTCATATCACACAAGTTTTTGTAATTCATATTAGTCATGCTATCGTTCTGGTGTAAGTCATCACTTCTCCCCCTTTGTCATCAACAAAAAGAGACAAGCCAGCTAATTGATGATCATAGAAAAAAGGTTTAGCATTTATCAAAGTTCATCATTCAAATTTGCCAGAAATAGTTTATGCAAAAGACATCATCATCTATGCAGATTAAGACAGTAGTTATCTAACGGAAAAATCAGTTATCGTACAATCGATGACAAACATGAACTTGTTTTTAAAAGCAAACAGAACAGAATAAAAAGATACATCAATTTAATCTTTAGGAGGTAATCCACAGTGCTGATACATGATATCTATTTTTTCATTCATCTGTCGTAGTGTCTTCAAAATTTCAACTTGTTGATTCTGAATTTGTTCTTGCTGTGATTTGATCTGAGATAGCTCCGCCATAATGATATCTTCAGAGGAGGAAACAGGAGCTGAAGGTGCTGCTCCAAAGGGACTAGGAGGAGGAGATTCATTTCCCATAAGAATTGGTGTTTCGGGTTGTTCTATTGGTGTAGGAATTGGATCCGTCCTTCTAGGCTGCCTAACCCATATGCCATTGCTAAAAGTGCACCTAAGTTTTTTCAGCAGGTTTTTATTTATTATGTTATATCGATCATTTTGAATAGATTCTTCATCGGGTGGAATGCAAATGTCATAGGCATGAAGAATTCTAGTGATTAACCTCCCATATGGCAATATAGTATCTTTAGTCATAATTTCCTGCATGTGTTGGCGAATCAAGTACCCAAAACAATTATGCTGACCGGTCATAATCCAATACATGGTTCCTATCTCTAATTGACTTACTTCGTCAAGATGAAATTGTTTGGGGAATATGATGCTTGTGATAATGTGATGAAGAATTTTAGAGTTGAAAGGCATTAAGTGTTCACAGCTTTTGGGTAAGAAGTCAAGGTTTGGATTTGCAAAAATTGTTTTTACGGCTTCGGCATAGGTTGCTCCTATTTTCTTGACGTCCCATTTACCTTTAAAATAGCATCCCCTATCTTTTTCAGTTATGCCAATTAGCTCACAAATGGTGCTGTCAAAAATTCTAATGGGTGTTCCTAGAATGTAAGTGCTTAGGCTATCATTGTCTTCATATAGGTTGGCATAGAACAATCTCACTAACCGTGGATAGATTGGTTCATCTATTTGTAGTAGAGGTAGAGCTTCTAGTTGAGCAAACCACTTAATGGGATCTAAGTCCTCTAGTTCATCCAAATCAACGTATTTTCCCTTATGGACACATCGTGTTTCAAATTTTGGAAAGCTAAGGGCTACCTCTTTTGATCTAAAAAGGTCATGGTTATATGAATCTCCTTCAATCCTTATTCCTTTTGATCTCTTTGGAGCCATTTTCTAGACAAGATGATGATGAAATTGTGAAAAATAAGCAAGAGAAAGAGAAAAGAAAGGAGGGATTTCAAGTGTTACCTTGTGGAGATTATGTTGAGAGATGGAAAGCTTGGACCACCAAGAATCCTTCTCCAATGTTTCTAAGAGTTAGAATGAGGGTTAGAGGGAATGGGAGAGGGTTTTGGAGAGGTCTTTCTTCGGGTTGGGGGCGGTGTCACCGCCGGCCCTAACCCCTCGGGTTAAAAGGGTGACTCGGTCGGTGTCACCGCCAAACTGGTCGGTGTCACCGCCTGGCGCCCGAGCGCCAGTCGGTGCAACCACCGGATCTGGCGGTGCCACCGCTGGCATCACGCGGAGGAAAGAAAAAAAATTTTCTTCCTTCCTTTTGTTTAGCTTCTTCCCTCAAGATCATAATTTATACTTTAATGGATCATTTTGAATTGAAGAAGAAGGAAGAATTCAAATTCATAAACGAAGGGAAAAGAACGAGTCCTTTTTGTGAAGTTCATTTTAGGGACAATTTAGCATGCCTAATTCCCTTCGGATGAATTCAAATTGGTCTTCATTCAAAGCTTTTGTAAATATATCTGCTAATTGATGCTTTGTGTCAATGAATTCTAGAACAACATCATTGTTAAGAACATGATTGCGTATGAAATGATGCCTAACGTCGATGTGCTTAGTTCTAGAGTGCTGAATTGGATTTTTAGTAAGGCATATGACACTAGTATTATCGCATTTTATGGGAATATTTTCAAGGTGAATTCCATAGTCTTCTAATGTATTTTTCATCCAAATTACTTGTGCACAACATGCACTTGCAGCAATGTATTCGGCTTCCGCCGTAGATAGTGCAACTGAATTTTGTTTCTTGGAAGTCCAAGAAACAAGTGCATGTCCTAAAAATTGGCATGTTCCGGATGTACTTTTTCTATCTATCCTGCATCCGCCAAAATCGGCATCTGCATAAGCTATTAGATCGAATTTTTCAGATTTTGGATACCACAATCCTAAATTTGGAGTTCCTTTAAGATACCTAAATATTCTTTTAACACTCTTAAGATGAGATAATTTAGGATTAGATTGAAACCTAGCGCAAAGTCCTACACTAAACATAATATCCGGTCTAGTCGCAGTGAGGTAGAGTAGACTACCTATCATTCCCCTATATGTTTTTTGATCGAAACTTTCACCATTTTCATCCATATCTAACTTAGTCGCAGTACTCATAGGGGTGTTTATTGCTTTTGAATTATCCATGTTAAATCGTTTTAACAATTCTAATGTATATTTAGATTGGTTAAGAAATATACCATCACTAAGTTGTTTGATTTGTAATCCCAAAAAGAAAGTTAATTCACCCATTAAACTCATTTCAAATTCAAGACTCATACATTTGGCAAATGATTCACATAGTGATTCATCCGAAGAGCCAAACACAATATCGTCAACATAAATTTGCACAATAAGAAAATTATTTTCAAAATGTTTAATAAACAATGTAGTATCAACCTTGCCTTTGGTAAAATTATTTAAAATAAGAAAGGAACTAAGCCTTTCATACCAAGCTCTAGGAGCTTGTTTTAAGCCATAGAGAGCTTTAGTCAATTTGAATACATGATTAGGAAGAAGAGAATTTTCAAATCCGGGAGGTTGTTCGACAAATACTTCTTCGGAAATAAAACCATTCAAGAAAGCACTTTTAACATCCATTTGAAATAGTTTAAAATTATTACTACTAGCATAGGCAAGGAGCATCCTTATGGCTTCTAATCGAGCCACGGGAGCGAAGGTTTCTTCGTAATCGATACCTTCTTCTTGGTTGAAACTTTTGGCCACTAATCTAGCCTTGTTTCTAACCACGATACCATTTTCGTCTTGCTTGTTTCTAAAGACCCACTTAGTACCTATGACTAAGTGGTCACTTGGTCTAGGAACAAGCTTCCATACCTCATTCCTCTCAAATTGGTTCAATTCTTCTTGCATTGCAATGACCCAAAAATCATCTTTTAAGGCTTCGTCAATGCATTTAGGTTCAATTTGAGAAAGGAAAGCAGCGTTAGCACAGAAATTTTTGAAAGAAGAACGAGTTTGAACCCCTTTTGATGTATCTCCTATAATTTGCTCTTTTGGATGAGCATCTACATACTTCCATTCTTTTGGTAAAGAAATTTCGGAAGAAGATGCATTCAAATGGCTATTTTGAGGAGAGGGTTCATTCAAATTCAAATTATCAAAACCAAGATCATCATCAAAATCATTTTTCTTTAAATCGGAAATTTCATTAAAAACTACATGAATAGACTCTTCAATTACTAAAGTTCTTTTATTAAAAACCCGAAAAGCTTTAGAAACGGAAGAGTAACCAAGAAAGATGCCTTCATCGGATTTAGCATCAAATTTTCCTAAAGCATCCCTTTCATTTAAAATAAAGCATTTACAACCAAAAACTTTAAAATAGGAGATGTTTGGTTTTTTGTTATTCCATAATTCATAGGGAGTTTTGGATAAGGATGGTCTTATTAGGACTCTATTCATGATGTAGCAAGCCGTATTTACGGCTTCGGCCCAAAAGTACTTAGGTAAACTATGTTCATTCAACATAGTTCTTGCCATTTCTTGTAGGTTTCTATTTTTCCTTTCAACTACTCCATTTTGTTGAGGATTTCTTGGAGTTGAGAAGTTGTGATTGTACCCATTACTTTCGCAAAAATTTTGAAAGTCACGGTTTTAGAATTCACCACCGTGATCACTCCGAATTGATGAAATCATGAAGCCTTTTTCGTTTTGAGTGAGTTTACAAAATTTAGAGAAACACTTGAAGCAATCACTTTTGTGAGCTAAGAAATAGGTCCAAGTGTATCTAGAGTAGTCATCCACAATCACAAAAGCATATTTGCTTCCACCTAGACTTATTGTATCAATTGGTCCGAATAAGTCCAAATGGATCAATTGTAATGGTCTAGTAGTGCTGATTTGATTTTTTGGTTTGAAGCTTGTTTTTATTTGTTTGCCTAGTTGACATGCATCGCATACTTTGTCCTTAATAAACTTTATATTTGGAATTCCTCGTACAAATTCTTGAGATGAGATCTTAGATATTGTTTTCATGCTTGCATGGCCTAATCTCCTATGCCAAAGCCAAGCATCATCATTTACGGCGGAGAAGCACATTTCATTACTTAGTTCATCAAGATTGATGGTATAGACATTATTTTATTTTAAAGCAATCATAGTCATGTTATGATTTGGTTTTTCAATAATGCACATATTTGATTCAAATCTAACGATATAACATTTATCGCATAGTTGACTAATACTCAAGAGATTATGTTTCAATCCATCAACTAGTAAGACATCATCAATGGAAAAATTAAATTTGTTACCAATAGTTCCCTTGCCAATGATTTTGCCCTTGTTGTTGTCTCCGAAGGTAACGTACCCTTCTTCTTTGCTAGTGAGCATAGAGAAATGAGATGGATCTCCAGTCATATGTCTTGAGCATCCACTATCGAGATACCATCTCTTGCTCCTAGCTTGTGGGTTTGTCTACAAAAGAGGATGATTTTTAGGTACCCATTTGATTTTGGGTGCCTCAAAAATTGACCCACTAACTTTGTTATTTATGATTGAATTCTTTATAGTTCCTTTAGGAACCCATATTAATTTTTGTGAACTAATTTTCCTAAATGGGCATTTGTAGGCAATATATCCGGATTTGCAACAAAAGTTGCATTTCATATAAGAGGAAACATATAATGTAGGTCCTTTTATGAAAGTGGTAGGATTTTGATGTAATCCTTTTACAAATCCAATTCCATTTCTATTTGCGATGTGACCCTTGTGTGCAAGGATCATATCTAATCCTTTGCTACCAACCTTAAACTTATTTAAGGTTTCCTTAAGAAGCAAATTTTCATTTTTTATTGCTTCTAAGTGCTCACACTTAGAGCATGGAGGAGTTTGAAGACTATCAAACTTATCTTGTAGCAAAGCATGCTCTTTCTTTACGATACTTAACTTCTTGCTAACAGTTCTACATTCATCAAATAATTCATGAAAAGCGATAGATAGTTCTTCAAAAGATAAATCTTCATTAAATAAATCACATACCTCTTCTCCTAACGCCATTAGCGCGTAATGAGCAACTTGCTCGGTGTTGGACTCCTCTTCTTCGGATGCGCTTGAATCATCCCACGTTGCTTTGAATGCCTTCTTTTTTGATGTTCTCTTTTTGGCTTGAGGACAATCGTTCTTATAGTGTCCCGGTTTTTTGCATTCATAGCAAATCACTTGGTCCTTCTTTTGTTCAAATTTATTTTTTGTATTATTTTTAAATCTGTTATTTCTTAAATATTTTTTAAATTTTTGAGTCAAAAGTGCAATGTCATTGTCACTGTCCTCATCACTTGATGTTCCTTTCAAGTGGTCTTCTTGTGATTTGAGTGCCATATCCTTCCTGTTCTTTGGAAGGGGGTTCTCGAGCTCGTCATGAGCTTGACATGTCATTTCGTAGGTCATTAGAGACCCAATGAGTTCTTCAAGAGGGAATGCTTTAAGGTCTTTGGCCTCTTGAATGGCCGTAACTTTTGGATCCCAACTTTTAGGGAGGGATCTTAAGATTTTAGTTACTAGTTCAAAGTTAGTAAAATCTTTACCAAGAGCTTTGAGTCCATTGATGACATCCGTAAACCGGGTGTACATGTCTCCGATGGACTCACTTGGTTTCATTCGGAAAAGTTCGTAAGAGTGCACAAGGATGTTGATTTTGGACTCTTTCACTCGGCTAGTGCCTTCATGAGTGACCTCAAGAGTTCTCCAAATATCAAAAGTCGAATCACACATTGAAACACGATTAAATTCGTTTTTGTCTAGTGCACAAAACAAGGCATTCATAGCCTTTGCATTTAAAGCAAAAACCTTCTTCTCCGATTCATCCCATTCGCTCATCGGAAGAGAAGATTTTTGAAATCCATTCTCGACAATAGACCAAAGCTCAAAGTCCATAGAAATGAGGAAGATTCTCATGCGAGTCTTCCAATATGTGTAATCCGACCCATTAAACAAAGGTGGTCGTGTAATAGAATGGCCCTCTTGCATGCCAGAGTAAGCCATCTCTCTTGGGTATTAAACCAAATATGAGAGATAACCTTGCTCTGATACCACTTGTTAGGATCGGAGCGGCACTAAGAGGGGGGGGTGAATTAGTGCAGCGGATTAAAACTTCGATTTTAATAAAATCTTTCGTACGTTAAGAATGAAACTTGAGAAATTTAATTTGAAGGCGTATTCTTAAAGTTGCGCAGCAAGAGTAATAAGGAACTAAAGCAGTAAGAAGATTTGCAGTAATGTAAATGACAATAATAAAAAGCAAACCAGAGATTACGCCGATTTTTAGAGTGGTTCGGTCAAATGACCTACTCCACTTGCGAGGCCCCTCTTCGATGAGGCTCCCACCTTCCACTAGCAAGTCTCTTGAAATGGAAGGGTAAACACCCCTCTTACAACCTTTTACAAGCAGCTCAACCTCTTACAAATTTTCAATAAGAAAGAAGGAGGAGAACTCTCTAGCAAATTGAAAACAAGACTTGCTAAGACTTTCTAAGACTTTTCTCTCAATCAAAATGCTTCTCAAAAGTTGTAACCTCAGTTGAGATTTGAGGGGTATTTATAGGCCTCAAGAGGATTCAAATTTTGGGCTTCAAAATTTGAATTCTCTTAGGGTTCCCGGTGCTGGAGGTGCCACCGCCCAGCCAGGCGGTGCCACCGCCCAGCGCTCGGGTGCTGGATGGTGCAACCGCCCAGCCAAGGAGGTGTCACCGCCCAGCACTCGGGTGCTGGGCGGTTTCACCGCCCAGCCAGGCGGTGCCACCGCCTGGCTCTCCGATTCATTGGTTTGGCTTAATTTTAGCCCAAACCAAATCTGACTTTGGGCCCAGTTGGCCCCTAACTAGGATATAGGATTATCTCTTAATCCTAATCCTAATTACAAGTGAACTACATAACACAAAAACATCCTAAGCAAATTTTCAACCGCGAACGTCGAGTCTTGTTCCGGCGAGCTTTCCGACGAATTCCTTCCGACGGACTCCCTGTAAGCTCCCAATCTTTGTGATGACTTTAACGAGTAGCCGAACCTTCTCGGTGATCTCCGCGAGCCTCCGACGATTTCTTCGGCGAACTTCCGACACGTTCCCGATTTCTTCTCGGTTGGTTCCGGCAGCATCTCCGATGATTCTTCGGTCTCTTAAACGTCCATCGAGCTCGACTCCGGTATCCTTGCTTTATGTTTTCTGGTTATCGTAGTTAATCCTGCACACTTAACTCAATAATATGGATTAGATCAATTAACCCACCAATTGATTATATCATCAAAATCCGAGATTCAACAAAAAGTGCATATCTTATTTATTTTTCTACGAAATCTGCATGTTATTTATTTCTGCTGCATCTTTATTTTCATAAATATCGCTTTCAAATCCCTTGCGTGGCATACTTGATGTCAACCGCCTTACTGGTCTAAATTATACGGATTGGCTTCGCAACTTGAGAATTGTTATTACGACGGAGAAAATCGTGTACGTCCTTGATATAGTGATGCTTACGCTCGAGGAAGGGGCAAGTGAGGATGAGATCTCTCGCTATGTTTAGTATATAGACGACTCCACTATTTCTCAATGTTACATGTTATGTAGGTTCCATGACTGCTAAGTTATAGAGGCAACATGAAAAGATGGATGCTAGATCCATTCTCATATATGTCCGCAAACTGTTTGAGGAACAGGGAAGGACTTAGCGATATGAGATATCTAAGAGCCTCTTCCATGCTAGGATGATTGAGGGGATACTGGTTTAGAACCATGTCTTAAAGATGATTGAGTGGATAGAGAAACTCACAAGTCTAGGAATGGTCCTAGAGGATAGCTTGTGTGTGGATCTTGTGCTTCAGTTCCTACCAGATTTCTTTTCACAATTCATAATTCATAATGACTCTCCCTAAGCTCCTCAATATGTTGAGGGAGGCAGAAAGCACTATCAAGAAAGAGAAGTCATTTCTCTATACTAGTGAGACTAGAAAGAAAAGGAAGGCAGAAAAGTTTCTTAAGAGAGTATAAGAATGAAGTGGAGAACCAGATTGAAAATAGTATTAAGACTTTTCGATCAGATCAGGGGGGTAAATACTTGAGTACATAGTTCACCCAGTTCCTCAAGGACCTTGTGATTCTATCCTAATGGACATATCTGTATACACCTCAGCTCAATGGTGTATCGGAAGAGGCTCTTGGATATCTCATATCACCGAGTCCTTCCCTGTTCCTCAAACAGTTTGCGGACATATAAGAGAATGGATCTGACATATATCTTTTCATGTTGTCTTTGTAACTCAGGAGCCATGAACCCCAACATGTAACACTGAGTAAGAGTGGAGTCATCTATGTACTTCATGTAGCGAGCGATCTCATCCTCACTTACCCCTTCCTCGAGCATAGGCATCACTGTATCTAAGGATGTACACTATTTTCTCTACCGTGAGAACAATTCTCAAGTTACGATGCTAATATGTATAATTCAGACTAGTGAGGCGGTTGAAATCAAGTATGCCACGTAAGGGATTTGAAAGCGAAATTTTTTGAAAATAAAGATGCAGTAGAAATTAATAACATGTAGATTTTGTAGAAAAATAAACAAATAAGATATGGACTTCTATCTTAATCTACTCCCACTATTTTCTCATAAAACACATAACTCCCTCTAGTGTGTGAATTGGAGACCCCCGACGGATCTCTAGTGGGGATCAGGATCCAATTGGCGTCTTAACATAATCTCGAAGGACTTGACTAATCACGCTAAGCTCGTAAAGGTAGGCAACTCTTGTCGATCACAACTCCTTGTGACTCTTGTCCTGTTCAACCTCTGAACCACCATGGTCTCGAGGGACTCGACCAGCCATGATGTTTCATTAAGTCAATACCATCGTTACAAGATAAGTCTCATTCGATGGTATACCCTTGAGTGACTCGACCAAGCATACCATATCCTCGGGTCACCGGTGACATCTCTCTATCATAGGCAAGATAGCGAATCACGATATAGGTGAGCCTCGAAGGACTAGACCAACTCAACCTACGTCGAGAATCGGTCCGTACCTATAACGATGGAAGGCCACGTGGGTCAATCTAATTGTCTCACGTTTACCGACTTAATATTATCGAGAGAGGAGATTTTGATTTGGTCTCCTAATATAACATGTCACTCACATGCATATTTAATATATATCTACATCGCAGGTAAATATATATATATATATATATATATATATATATATATATATATATATATATATATATATCTAGTAGGTGTATAAGCAATCATATATCACATGAGCAATCATACCAGATGATCATGGACCATAGCCTAATGTGATCATGCCCGAGCCAATAGGCATAATCACTCAAATCAAGATCTATGTGTGTAGTGGCGCATCTCCACGCCCTATTATCGTTCATCTCGTCCTCATCGGTTTCGTCGGCATCTCGACGCATCTCTATGCATCGCGAACGTTCGTCTCAGCCTCGTGGGTCCCGCTATCGCTTCCACGCTCCTGTTGCACCTCCTCATGTGATTACAACTTAATCATAGGCACGCAGGCCCAATAATAAATAAAAATAAAATTAGAGGCTCGTAGGCCCTAATAATAATAATAATAATTACATGAACACACACATCACACAGTCAATGATCATCCGTCCATCTCATACATCAAATGTAAATATCATTATGTAAGACTACTAGATAATAATAACAGTTAATTAAATCTTTTAATGAACTAATATTTTTTCTGAAATTAAGGGCATGTAAGAAATTTTCTAGGGGTATTTTGATAATTTAGATAGAAAGGATAGAATTCGAAATTTCTAAAATTCTAAGGGCAAAACTATCTTTTGCCCAGAAAACCCTAAACGTCTTTCCTTGCTGTTGCGTTGCAATGGCCGCTGCGACCCCGCCGACAGCGACCACTGCGAGGGGCGTGGGCGCAGCCTTTGCCCGCGAGTTGCTTTGCCCCCGCGGGCGGGCGCCCTTGCGAGCAATGCCACCCCTACGAGTGGTTCTGCTCGTGGGTGCAACGCCCGTAAGCGACGCTGCAACCACCCGTAGACGACGCTATCCCCATGGGTGGGCGCCCCTGCACGCAGTTATGCTCACCGACACAGCGCCCGCAGGTGTCGCTATGGGTGCCGCCCGCACTTGCGGGCTGGCCACTCGCGGGCACCGCTGCTTGCACTGCAGGCATGCATAGCGTAGGTAGCCTACTTGTGGATAGGTGCAGCTGCTGCATACGGGCAGCCTACCTGCGGGGAGGCCGACGACCACCGTAGATGGCCAAGACTGCAAGCAGCTTTTGGCTATTCTAGGAGCGCAACAAGGGCAACAACAGTTGCTACCCTTTCTCGCCTTTTGTGTCAATAATTTTGACGATAAAATTCTTCCTGAAACATAACACACGCAGTTCAAAACCAATCTTTCGTACAAACAACCTGGCTTTGATATGACTGTAAGAAAATCTAGGGGCAACATCATATGAGTAGTGGAATAATAGAAAACAAAATTCCTAATTTCCCAAAAATGTGTTCGTCGTTATGTGAAGATTAGTGCAAAAAACTCGCAAAACTAAAACCCACGCGTAAGATAGTTGTGTTACAGATCGTATATCCTAGAATCTTTACAGATCTATAGGAGAGGATGAAGGAGGTCAAGCATCCTCCTCTCTAGTGGTGATCAACATAGTAGGGTTGTGACAATGCTTCTCGAATCACTGTCCAAATCTCCACACCTACTATCTAGCCCGACGTCCAATCTTCTGACATGTTAACTCCGGCCCAATGTCTGATTCCCCCTGCTTTAATCAATTTGCCTCTCCTTGATCGAAGCTAGTCCTGCGTCACTCAAAACGTAGATTAGATCACAAACTCATCAATTGATTTCATCATCAAAATTCGAGATTCAACACACAATCGATGAGTCGAGTGAATTGTTATGGAGATAATAATTTATTGAGCCAAAAGGAGTTCTGATAGGTATGACTCACGGCCAAGATGATATTGGGCCTAAAGAGTCACACACATATGGTAGGTGTTGCGATGAGTAGAGATTCGGATATAAGATATTCACCGGAGC